>NW_028300051.1:0-1000 GCF_049724085.1 Artemia sp. Qi Xiang Cuo
ATACAGGGAATTGAGAGGCACCTCCAATTGATATGAATATATTATTTATACTGATAGTACAGATGCACTTAAAAATGTTACAACTACTGAATTACATCTAGTTGGAAAAATATATCATGAAATATTTAATATACCCCAATGGTTACCATCCAATATTAAAGTGGATATAAAATTAACGCTTTCTCCATCCAATTTCACATTGTGAAAAGAACTTGCTGCCAATCCTGATGTGACTCTCTCCCTCACCTCGGCAATATTACATGTATGCAAACAACAAGTTATGAGTTCTGTTGCTTTGGCAGTGGAGAAACTGAGAGCCAGGGGAAATAATATCAAAATACTCGTTCCTCATACAACCACCAATCAACGTCATATTGCCGTGGGGTCACGCACCTTCACCGACTCATCCCTTATCAATGGCGAAATTCCGTCAAAACTTGCTTTGGAATTTGCAAAAAGCACCAGTGCAATAGGATCGTGGACTGGATACCCACATAAATTCGAGATGTTTGGACTTTCATCTCTTGTGTGTAAAGTAAACGGCATCCCACTCTACAATCTATCTTTTGATAAATCCTATAAAACATTGTATGAGTTGACCATGCAAACCCTAGATCATGATTCGCAACTATTTGAAAATGGTATAACAGATGAAATGTTTGCTAAAACACATGGTATCATTGTGTTGGATTTGTCTGGCACGCAGGATATGCGTATAGTACGTACAGGAAGTGTGCGTTTAGAGTGTACATTTGCCGACCCATTGGCTGAGAGCGTTGCACTAATCTCACTAAATCAATATGAAACCTATTGGGAAATCACTCCTGAAGGTAGTGTTCTATTAAACTTGGTGCCATGAACACCAGTCAAATATTAAATGTATTTAATATGGATCCCTACATGTCCCAGTACAAATCCTATTGTCTGCCCTCGGACTTTCTTGGAAAAAATCAAAGTGGAAACTTAATTATTGTTAATAGCAGTCCGTCGACTGTGCTGA
>NW_028300052.1:0-5000 GCF_049724085.1 Artemia sp. Qi Xiang Cuo
AAAACTTACACACACACAAAAACTTAGACACACAAAAAAAAACTTACACACACACAAAAAACGTACAAACACACACAAAAACTTACAAACACACTAAAACTTACACACATACAAAAACTTACATACACGCAAAAACTTACACAAAAAAACTTAAACACACACAAAAACTTACACACACACACAAAAAATTACACACAAAAAAAAACTTACACACACACAAAAACTTAAACACACGAAAAAAATAGCAAACACAAAAAAATTAACACACACACACAAAAACTTAAAAACACACAAAAACTTACACAAACACAAAAACTTACACGCATAGAAAAACTTACACACACAAAAGAAAACTTACTCACACACACACAAAAACTTACATACACACAAAAACTTACACACACAAAAAAACTTACACACACACAAAAACGTACACACACACACTCACAAAAACTTACGCACACAAAAAAACTTACACACATGCAAAAACTTACAGACACGCAAAAACTTACTCGCAAAAACTTAAACACACACAAAAACTTACACACACACAAAAACTTACACACAAAAAAAACTTACACACACATAAAAACTTACACACACAAAAACTTACACACACATGCAAACCTACACACACACAAAAACTTACACACACACAAAAAAAACTTACACACACATAAAAACTTACAACACACAAAAACTACACATACACAAAAACTTACACACACACACACACACAAACTTACACACACACAAAAACATACACACACACACACAAAAACTAAAACACACACAAACAAAAACTTACACACACACAAAAACTTACACACACACAAAAACTTACACACACACAAAAACTTACACACACACACACAAAAACTTACACACACAAAAACTATACACACACACAAAAACTTACACACACACAAAAATACTTACACACAAACAAAAACTTACACACACACACACACAAAAACATACAAACACACAAAAAATTACACACACACACAAAAACTTACACACACACAAAACTCCACACACCAAAAAACTTACACACACAAAAACTTACACACACACTTAAACTTACACAAACACACAAAAACTTAAACACATACAAAAACTTACACACACACACAAAAACTTACACGCATACAAAAACTTACACACACAAAAAAAACTTGCACACACACAAAAAAACTTACACACACAAAAAAACTTAAACACACACAAAAACGTAAACACACACAAAAATACTTACACACACACAAAAACTAAAACACATACAAAAACTTACACACACAAAAAAACTTACACAAAAAAACTTACACACACACAAAAAATTACACACACACAAAAACTTACACACACACAAAAGCTTACACACATACACAAAAACTAACACACACACAAAAACTTACACACTCACACAAAAACTTACACACACAAAAATTTACACACACATACAAAAACTTACACACACACAAAAACTTACGCACACACAAAAACTTACACACACACACAAAAACCCACACACACAAACAAAAACTTACTAACACACAAAAATACGTACACACACACAAAACGCTTAAACACACACAAAAACTTACACAAACACAAAAACTTACACACACACAAAAGCTTACACACATACACAAAAACTTACACACACACAAAAACTTACACACTCACACAAAAACTTACACACACAAAAACTTACACACACATACAAAAACTTACACACACACAATACTTACACAAAAAAACTTACACACACACAAAAACTTAAACACACACACAAAAACTTACACACACACAAAAAAACTTAGACACACACAAAAAAACTTACAAACACACAAAAAAACTTACACACACAAAAAAAATTACACACACACACAAAAACTTACACACACACAAAAAAACTTACACTTACAAACAAAAACTTACACACACACAAAACTTACACACAAAAACTTACACACACACACAAAAACTTACACACACACACACACAAAAACTTACACACACACAAAAAAACTTACACACACATACAAAAACTTACACACACACAAAACTTACACACAAAAAAACTTACACACACAAAAAAACTTACAAACACAAAAAAAAAAAGACGCACACACAAAAAAACTTACACAAAAAAATATTAATACAAACAAACAAAATCAACCACAAAAACACAAACAAACACAAACACACACAAAACTAACACACACACACACACACAAAAACTTACAAACAAACAAAAACTTACACACACAAAAACTTACACACAAACACAAAAAAACTTACACACACAAACAAACTTACTAACACAAAAAAACTTACACACACACAAAAACTTACAAACACACACAAAAACTTAAACACACACACACACACACAAAAACTTACACACACATAAGAACTTACACACACACACAAAAACTTACACACACAAAAAAAAACTTACACACACACAAAAACTTACACACACACAAAAACTTACAAAAACACACACTCAAACTTAAAAACACACACAAAAACTTACACACACACACAAAACTTACACAGACACACGAAAACTTACACAAACACAGAAACTTACACACACACACAAAAACTTACACACACATAAAAACTTACACACACACAAACTTACACACACACAAAAACTTACACACACACAAAAACTTACACACACACACACACATACAAAAACTTACAAACACACACAAAAACTTACACACACAAAAAAACTTACACACACACACACACACACAAAAACTTAAACACACAAAAAAACTTACACACACACAATAACTTACACACAAAAACTTACACACACATAAAAACTTACACACACACAAAAACTTACACACAAACAAAAAAACTTACACACACACAAAAAAACTTACACACACACAAAAAAACTTACACACACACAAAAACTTACACACACACACACACACAAAAACTTACACACACATAAAAAAACTAACACACACAAAAAACTTACACACAAAAACTTACACACACAAAAAAAATTACACACACACACAAAAACTTAAACACACACAAAAACTTACACACACACAAAAACTTACACACAAAAACTTACACACACACAAAAACTTACACAAAGACACAAAAACTTACAAACACACAAAAACTTACACACACACAAAAACGTACACACAAACATAAAAAAACTTACGCACACACAAAAACTTATTAACACACAAAAACTTACAAACACACAAAAACTTACACACACACACACACACACACAAAAACTTACACACAAAAACTTACACACACACACAAAAACTTACACACACAAAAAAAACTTACACACACACAAAAACTTACAAACAAAAAAAAACTTACAAAAACACACACACACAAAAACTTAAACACACACACAAAAACTTGCACACACACACACAAAACTTACACAGACACACGAAAACTTACACAAACACAGAAACTTACACACACACACAAAAACTTACACACACATAAAAACTTACACACAAAAAAACTTAAAAACAAACAAAAACTTACACACAAACAAAAACTTAAACACACACAAAAACTTACACACACACACACACACAAAAACTTACACACAAAAACTTTCACACACACAAAAACTTACACACAGACAAAAACTTACAAACACAAAAAAACTTACACACACACAAAACTTACACACACACAAAAACTTACACACACAGAAAAACTTACACACACACACAAAAACTTACACACACACAAAAACTTACACGCACACAAAAGATTACACACACAAAAACTTATGCACACATAAAAAAAATTACACACACACAAAACTTACACACAAAAAATCGCACACACACAAAAACTTACACACACACACACAAAAACTTACACAAACAAAAAAACTTGCACACACACACAAAATTACACACAAAAGCTAACACGCATAAAAAAACATAAACCCACACAAAAACTTACACACACACACACACAAAAACTTACACACACATAAAAACTTACACAAAAACAAAAACTAACACACACACACAAAAAAACTTTTACACACATAAAAACTTACACACATACAAAAAATTACACTCACACAAAAACTTACACACACACAAAAACTTACACGCACATATAAACTTACACACACACAAAAACTTACACACACACAAAACCTTACACACACAAAAACTTACACACACACACACACACAAGATTTTACACACACACACAAATACTTACACACACAAAAAAAAACTTACACACACACAAAAACTTAAAAACACACAAAAAATTAAACAAACAAAAAAAAATTACACACAAAAAAAAAAACTTACACACACACAAAAAAACTTACACACCCAAAGAAAATTACACACAAACAAAAACTTAAACACAAAAAGAAAATTACACACACAAACAAAATAACACACACACACAAAAACTTACACGGACAAAAAAACTTAAACACACACAAGAAAACTAAGACACAAACAAACACTTACACACACATCAAAAACTTACAAACACACAAAAACTTACACACACACAAAAACTTACACACACACACACAAAAACTTGCACACACACAAAAAACTTACACACACACTCACGAAAAAACTTACACACACACAAAAACATACACACACACAAAAAACTTACACACACACAAAAAATTACACACACATAAAAACTTACACACACACACAAAAACTTAAAAAAGTACAAAAAAACTGACACACAAACAAAACTTACAAGCACACAAAAAATCACACAAACAAAAAAACTTAAACAAACACACAAACATACACACACACAAAAAATTACACACACACAAAAAAAACTTAACAGATCACAAAAATACAAACGAAAACAAAGATAATTACACGCAAATAAAAAATACAACAAACACACAAAAACTTACACACACACAAAAAAACTAACAAACACACAAAAAAACTTACACAAACACACAAAAA
>NW_028300053.1:0-5000 GCF_049724085.1 Artemia sp. Qi Xiang Cuo
CAGATAACTTGAACGGAATTCAGCAGTTTAGAAAGAAAGTAGAAAGGATGTACTTGGGGATAATATCTCAGAAAGAAGGTAATATCTAAGTTAATTATATACAAACGATTTAATTATAAAAATCAACTTACATCAAAGAAATGGTTAACTCCATTTTGATTGTCTATAATGTCAACTGTATATTGTTCAATCTGAAAAGCAGGCTGTCCAGAACGCATTATATTAAATAACTAATCTAACTAAACAAACTCTATTCAAATTGTTTCCCCAATCCCTCAGCTTTATCGGCTAAGTAGATATTGGAGGTACTGTTTTACATGGTGGTTTTGTATTATATTCATCTCTATAAAGTAGGTCAAATTCTTTTAACCCTTTTCTCTCATCGGAGATATAAATAATTATTCTCATTCTATGTCCATGCACAAAAAATGTGATAAATTCCTGAAGAAATAATTTGATTCTCGCCCTTCGTCACATGCTGTATTTAGATATAGTTTGTTACATGAGTAGATTTATCGTCATAGGCTATTTTTAGTCTCCCATATTTAGTGTACCGTTCACCTGTAAATATATGCGTTGGTTGTAATAAACGGTGATGCTCTGTAGGGTTTCCAATTGTCTCCCAAATAAGGAGTACCCCGTGAAATCTCATGATAGGTTACTACTGTTAATTATGCAAACTTGACATGATTATTTATGTCCTTCTTTAGCCACAGAACTATCAAAGCAAAAATATCATTTTTAACACAAAATTTGGTGTTTTCATACTTTTTGTTAGAATCTGAAGTTTAAACCGAGCACCATTTTTGTGCCGTTTTTTAACCAAATAGCAAACTTCTATTCTTGAACAAGATAGCATATTTTGAAAGAAAAGCTAAAAATGAAGAAACTAAACTAAGAGAGAGAAAGAAAAAAAAATAATAGACGGCTACTTATTCTTAATGTTATCTTTCAGGGTTTGCTCAGAAATTATTTTTATTAAAACTTATCATTTTTTTTCTTTTTTCTTAATGTAGATGCTACCCTTATTTGAAAAACTTATTTTGTTGTTTTTCTTTTTTTGCCTAATTTCTGGTCGTTTCTTATATAACGCTGGGATAACCGGATCCATCTCCATGAATCAATCGCCCAGTACAAATATCCTCTAGACAAATCAATTCTGATTAAAAATTTCCCCAGAAAATTACCCTTAACATCTCCCCACGTAGAATTGAGTCGGAAAAGAGAAAATAAGACAAAAAAAAAGAATCTTTTACAAGAATTCGGGCAAATTCCCCCATTGTAAAATTTCTCCTGAAATATTTACCCCTCGAAAACTTCCCTCCCTATGAAAAATTTCCCAAGAAAATAATTCCCCTCCCCCCTCTCCACCCGAAAAATGTATGCACACTCCTAAATAACAAATCCTATATGAAAACAATGGGTAAATTTTGTAATTAAAATACCTCTCCCGAAGACCTGTGGGGGGTCAGGTTTTCTCCTTAGGCATAGTTATTTTATATTTTAAGTATGCTGAACAAAATATATATTTCAAAAGTTTGATCGGTCGAGTTTTTGGGGAAAAGGGCTTGGTAAGGGCAAGGTCTAGTTGCCCTTCAATGTTTTTGGTCTGTTTAACTGGTTAGATATGAGTAGAAAGGGGTAAGAAGGTACGAACAGGACATAATTTATTCCTGGTTTATTGATCCACGAAGGGGACAGGATATCTGAGAAATTGATGTACATAATCGAAGGGGACTAGATTTCTGAGAAATTGATTGATCTACGAAGGGGACAGGATTTCTGAGAAATTGATTTGCATAATCGGCGGGGAATTCTATCATGAGGGGATTTCATTTTTTAAATATGGCTTCTCAGGTCTTTAGGTGTGAGAGATAAATTAATATTCTATTTTTAAATATGGCTTCTCTGGTCTTTAGGTCTGAGAGATAAATATTAATATTCTATCGAAGCCATAATAGTGTAACTAGGAACACCTTAGATTTTTTCAGAAATTCACACGAGATCAAGACAGATTGAATGTATTTTACGCGGGAAATGGTTTCCTGGGAATTTCAAATGTGACACCGCAGGGATGCCGAAACAAAGGAACATGCAGGAATTACTTTTAGGGGATTATTTGGGCGAAACCAACTAATCGGCATTTTAGGAACTTTTTGGGCGAAACAGTTTGAGACATTTTAGAAGATGATTTGTGGTGAAACTCTGTGGTCGTTATAATACACAAGTTCCATTTGAACAGTGTTGTAAGGTCCCCTACCCAAACGGCCCCCTCCCTCCCCCGGGCTCCAAAAGGGCCCCCTACCCCTGGGCCCAAAAAGGAGCCCCCTCCCCCAGGCACCCCTAAGGGGCCCCATCCCCCAGGACCAAAAAGGGGCCCCCTCCCCCGGGCCCCCAAAGGGCCCCCTCCCCTCTAGGCCTCCAAAGGGGCCACCTCCCCCCACCCTTTTTTAATACTTTTTTGCGCAAATGAGACACAGAAGGGCCCCTCTCCCCCCCTCCCCCAACTTTTTGACTCCCCCCGAATATATTTTTTCAGAACAAATTCTTTACGTAATGTCTCTCCTAAACCAATTTTACAACTTGAATTACTCATACTTTTAATACAAAATTTTATATTATGGGTTTTTGAATATCCCAACACCAAGCAATACGTTTCAAAAGCCTTTGTTACATCTTTTCAGAACAAAGTTTTTTCTTACTATCTCTCCTAAATCTATTTTACAACTTGAAGAACTCATCCTTTTCACCCATAACTCTACCTTACGGCTTTTTGCATACAAACCAACAAAGACAAACACTTGGACATACAAACACCAACCCAGACATACAAAAAAATACATTCAAACATACAAATAGATAAAGACATTCACTTTAGACATACAAACCAACAAAGAAAAACACTTGGACTTTCAAACACCAACAAATACATACAAAAATATAGATTCAGTAAAACAAACAGAGAAATAAAGGTACTTTAGACATACAAGCCAACCAAGACAAACACTTGGACTTGAAAACACCAAACCAGACATACAAATACATAAATTCAGACAAACCAACAGAGAAAGACAGGCACTTTAGACATACAATCCAACAACGACAAACACTTGGACTTGCAAACACCAGCCCAGACATACAAACAGAGAAAGACAGGAACTTTAGACATAGAAACCAACAAAGACAAACACTTGGACTTGTAAACACCAACCCATAAATACAAACAAATACATTGAGACATACAAACAGAGAAAGACAGGCACTTTAGACATACAAACCAACAAAGAGAAACACTTGGACTTGCAAATACCAACCCAGACATACAAACAAATAGATTCAGACATACAAATAGAGAAAGACAGGCACTTGGACTTGTTAACACCAACCCAGACATACAAACAAATAGATTCAGACATACAAACAGAGAATTACAGGCACTTTATACAGAAAAACCAACAAGGACAAATACTTGGACTTGCAAACACCAACCCAGACATACAAACAAATAGATTCATACATACAAACAGAGAAATACAGGCACTTTATACATACAAACCAACAAAGACAAACACTTGGATATTCAGACAGTAGCCCAAACACACAAACAAATATATTCATATATAGAAACAGAGAAAGACATGCATTTTAGACATACAAACCAAAAAAGAAAAACACTGTGACCTGCAAACACCAACCCAGACATAGAAAAATATATATTCAGACATAAAAATAGAGAAAGACAGGCAATTTAGAAATACAAACCAACAAACACAAACACTTGGACATGCAAACACCAGCCCAGACATACCAACAAATAGATTCAAGCATACAAACAGAGAAAAGCAGAAAATTTAGACATACGAACCAACAAAGACAAACACTTTGACTTGCAAACACCAACCCAGACATGCAAACAAATAGACTCAGACATAAAAACAGAGAAAGACAGACACTTTATACATACAAACCAACAAAGACAAATACTTGGACTTCCAAACACCAACCCAGACATACAAACAAATAGATTCAGACATACAAACAGAGAAAGACAGGCACTTTAGACATACAAACCAACAAAGACAACCTTACCTTGTCATTGTTATATTCTCTTGATGTTTCAAAGTTCATTTTGGATTTTTTTTTTTCGTTGTAATGGTAGAGTTGGAATATTTCAGTAGTGTTTTGTCGTGGTTCACCATCTCACTGTTTCATTCTATTGATGTTTCAAAGTTCATTTTGGATTTTTTTTTTTAGTTGAAATTTAAGAGTTGGAATTGTCACTGTTACATTCTCTTAATGTTTAAAAGTTCATTTTGTATTTTTTTTTTCGTTTCAATGCAATAGTTTTAATATTTCATTAGTGTTTTGTAGTGGTTTACCTTGTCACTATTACATTTTCTTGATGTTTAAAATTTCATTTTAGATTTTTTTTTTCATTGAAATGTAAGAGTTGGAATATTTCAGTAGTGTTTGTCTTGGTTTACCTTGTCACTGTTATATTCTCTTGATTTTTTAAAGTTCATTTTGAATTTCTTTCGTTGAAATGTAAGGGCTGGAATATTTCAGTAGTGTTTGTCGTGGTTTACCTTGTCACTGTTACATTCTGAAGATGTTTCAAAGTTCATTTTTGATTTTTTTTTTTTTAAATTTAAGAGTTGGAATATTTCAGTAGTGTTTTGTCGTTGTTTACCTTGTCACTGTTACATTCTCTTGATGTTTCAAAGTTCATTTTAGATTTTTTTTTCTCCTTCAAATGTAAGAGTTGGAATATTTCAGTACTGTTTTTTCGTGGTTTACCTTGTCACTGTTACATTCTCTTGAAGTTTCAAAGTTCATTTTGGATTTTTTTGACAAGAGGCCCGGTCGAACGCCGCCGAAGTGTCGCAACGCCGCCGGCAAACTACAAGCGCCACCGCCGGCAAAGGTGGCAGCGTTCGGTCGACTTTAAATTAATTTTGCGGCAATTCTTTATTGCGTCAACCGCAAAGTCGGAGCTTTTC
>NW_028300054.1:0-2000 GCF_049724085.1 Artemia sp. Qi Xiang Cuo
CATATATATACATATATATATATATATATATATATATATATATATATATATATATATATATATATATATATATATATATATATATATATATATATATATATATATATATATATATATATATATATATATATATATATATATATATATATATATATATATATATATATATATATATATATATATATATATATATATATGTATATATATGTATATATATATATATATATATATGTATATGTATATATATATATATATATATATATATATATATATATATATATATATATATATATATATATATATATATATATATATATATATATATATATATATATATATATATATATATATATATATATATATATATATATGTGTGTGTGTATATATATGTATATATATGTATATATATATATATATATATATATATATATATATATATATATATATATATATATATATATATATATATATATATATATATATATATATATATATATATATATATATATATATATACGGTACTTATGCATTAGATGGTGACTTCTATATACTGCTAAAGAAGTTAAGTTTGATTAATGCTAATGAAATAAAATAAACTAGGATGAATATATAATAGTCTATAAACATATTTGGACTATAAATTTGCACATTAGGGGGGGGGTAAAGCATAGCTTATATTAAATATGTAACCTAACCTAACCTAGCCTAAGTATCCCCCCCCCCGTAAACCCCCAAAAACAACAGTTTAAATATCATAAACGCAATGAAAACCACGCTTTGCATTGTATTTCTCTATAGCGGTCTCTTGCAGTTAACCCGTCTGCCGGTTTTTTTGTGACTGGTTGCATTGCAAAATATATTTTGTCATATATCACAATATAGTTACTCCTTCGCTATACCTACTCTTTTATATATGTCCAACTGTAGAAGCGACGAAAAACCCATTCCTACGGGATGATTCAAAACGCCGCTGTAGAGAAATACAATGTATAGCGTGGTTTTAAGTGCGTATAAGATATTTAAAGTGTTGTTTTTGGGGTTCGAGAGGGGGGGGCGGGGAAGGTACTGAGCTTAGGTTACGTATATATATACAAACTGAGGCGATTCACCTTGGGTGGTTGGCTTTTGTTTTTATTCCACTAGATTCCCAACCATCACGAATCCAAGTGGCCAGGGTTGTCACCCCTTGCAAAATTTTACTACATCTTGTAAAAAGCATATCCACCTAGTAAATCTAGTAAAATGGGGGTGAGATATAGTAAAATCAAACAAATCTAGTAAATTTTTGTAAAAATCTAGTAAATTCTTTACCCTCATCTGAAAGCATTTTGTTGGGAAAACGTACCGGAGGTGGTTGACTGTTGTCTTACTGTTCCTATGACATTTATTCTGTGGTCCCAAAACACGACAAACTGCTCAAGACTCAAGTCCTTTGGCGTGAAATTCGGCAATTTTGAAATCTGTTTTTTTAATCAAGATCTGGACTTATTGTTGATGGAATCGAGGAGAGTAGCGTTGCAGTGGGTTCCATCACATGTGGGAATAATAGGAAATGAATTGGCAGATAGCAAAGCCAAACATGCAGCCACAGAAGGAATGATTCGTAATTGCTCTACCCCCATAGTGATCAGTCAATTGGAATGTGTGCGTGAAGCTGTATTACGAGAAAGCTTTGAGAATGTGAGAGATCAGACTGGCAATTTATTTGTTACAAGCAAGCTGCATTGGAAGTTCGAAAAGTCAATTTATAAAAATCTTAGCAGACACGAAGGACACCTACTGTTCAGATTAAGGTCAGGTCACTGCGGCACGAATAACTACAGAGCTAGACTTTACGGTGAAGACAGCAATTGCATGACTTGTTCGGAAGAAGAGTCTGTGGAACATTTAATATTGGATTGGGAGGAGTATCAGGAGCAAAGAGACAAGATATATGCTTTCTTCAGAGGGAGGCCTGACCCCATAAGTTTGCACTCCATTCTTGGAGGGCTGAATGACTT
>NW_028300055.1:0-5000 GCF_049724085.1 Artemia sp. Qi Xiang Cuo
TTGGATTTCTTTCCTTGAAATGCAAGAGTTGGTGAATATTTCAGTAGTGTTTTGTCGTGCTTTACCTTGTCACAGTTACATTCTCTTGATTTTTCAAAGTTCATTTTGGATTTCTTTCCCTTGAAATGCAAGAGTTGGAATATTTCAGTAGTGTTTTGTTGTGCATTACCTTGTCACAGTTACATCTCTTGATTTTTCAAAGTTCATTTTGGATTTCATTTGTGAAATGCAAGAGTTGGAATATTTCGATGTGTTTTGTCGTGGTTTACCTTGTCATACAGTTGCATTCTCTTGATTTTTCAAAGTTCATTTTGGATTTCTTTTCTTGAAAAGCAAGAGTTGGAATATTTCAGTAGTGTTTCAGTTATGGTTTACCTTGTCACAGTTACATTCTCTTGATTTTTCAAAGTTCATTTTTAAATTTCTTTCGTTGAAATGCAAAGAAATTCATTTTGAATTGCTTTCATTGAAATGCAAGAGTTGGATTATTTTAGTAGTGTTTTGTCATGGCTTACCTGTTCGCAGTTACATTCTCTTGATGTTTCAAAGTTCATTTTTGATTTCTTTAATGGAAATGCAAGAGTTGGAATATTTCAGTAGTGTTTTGTCATGGTTTACCTTGTCACAGTTACATTCTCTTGATTTTTCGAAGTTCATTTTGGATTTCTACAATCTCTTGATTTTTCAAAGTTCATTTTGAATTTCTTTCGTGAAATGCAAGAGTTGGAATGCTAGACTTGGAATATTTCAGTAGTGTTTTGTCTTGGTTTACCTTGACACAGTTACATTCTCTTGATTTTTTAAAGTTCATTTTGAATTTCTTTCATGGAAATGCAAGAGTTTGAATATTCAGTAGTTTTTTGTCATAGTTTACCTTGTCGCTCTTACTTTTTCTTGATTTTCACACTTCATTTTTGGATTTCTGTCGTTGAAATGCAAGAGGTGGAATATTTCAGTGGTGTTTCGTTATGGTTTACATTGTCACTGCTACATTCTCTTGATTTTTCAAAGTTCATTTTGGATTTTTACATTCTCTTGATTTTTCAAAGTTCATTTTGAATTTCTTTCGTGAAATGCAAGAGTTGGAATGCTAGAGTTGAATATTTCAGTAGTGTCTTGTTGTAGCTTTACCTTGTCAAGAGTTGGAATATTTCAATAGTGTTTTATCGTGGTTTACTTTGTCACAGTTACATTCTCTTGATTTTTCACAGCTCATTTTGGATTTCTTTCCTTGAAATGCAAGAGTTGGAATATTTCAGTAGTGTTTTTTCGTGGTTTACCTTATCATAGTTACATTCTCTTGATTTTTCAAAGTTCATTTTGGATTTCTTTCCTTGAAATGAAATAGTTGGAATATTTCAGTAGTGTTTTGTCGTGGTTTACCTTGTCACAGTTACATTCTCTTGATTTTTCCAAGTTCATTTTTTGGATTTCTTTCGTTGAAATGCAAGAGTTGGAATATTTTGTAGTGTTTTGTTATGGTTTACCTTGTCACAGTTACATTCTCTTGATTTTTCAAAGTTCATTTTGGATTTCTTTTCATTGAAATGCAAGAGCTGGAACATTTCAGTAGTGTTTTGTCATGGTTTTACCTTGTCCACAGTTACATTCTCTTGATTTTCGAAAAGCTCATTTTGAATTTTTACATTCTCTTGATTTTTTTTCAAAGTTCATCTTGAATTTCTTTTCTGTGAAATGCCCAAGAGTTGGAAATTCCAGAGTTGGAATATTTGCAGCAGTGTCTTGTTTGTGCTTTACCTTGTCACAGTTACATTCTCTTCGATTTTTCTAAGTTCATTTTGGATTTCTTTCGTTGAAATGCAAGAGTTGGAATATTTCAGTAGTGTTTCTTGTTGTGCTTTACCTTGTCACAGTTACATTCTCTTGATTTTTCAAAGTTCATTTGGGAATTTCTTTCGTGAAATGCGAAGAGTTGGGATATTTCAATAGTGTTTTGTCGTGGTTTACCTTTATCATAGTTATACTCTCTTGATTTTTCAAAGTTCATTTTGGATTTCTTTCCTTGAAATGCAAGGTTGGAATATTTCAGTGTGTTTTGTCGTGGTTTACCTCGTCACAGTTACATTCTCTTTATTTTTCAAAGTTCAGTTTTTGGATTTCTTTCGTTGAAATGCAAGAGTTGGAATGTTTCAGTAGTGTTTTGTTATGGTTTACCTTGTCACAGTTACATTCTCTTGATTTTTCGAAGTTCATTTTGGATTTTTTCTATTGAAATGCAAGAGTTGGAATATTTCCAGTAGTCTTTTTTGTTTTTCCGTGGTTTACCTTGTCCTGCGAATTCCCAGCATTCTCTTGATTTTTCAAAGTTCATTTTGGATTTTTACATTCTCTTGATTTTTCAAAGTTCATTTTGAATTTCTTTCGTGAAATGCAAGAGTTGGAATGCTAGAGTCGGAATATTTCAGTAGTGTTTTGTTATGGTTTACCTTGTCACAGTTACATTCTCTTGATTTTTCAAAGTTTATTTTGGATTTCTTTCATTTGAATGCAAGAGTTGGAATATTTAAGTAGTGTTTTGTCATGGTTTACATTGTCAGACTTAAATACTCTTGATTTTTCAAAATTCATTTTGAATTTCTTTCATTTAAATGCATGAGTTGGAATATTTCAGTAGTGTTTTGTCATGGTTTACCTTGTCACAGTTACATTCTCTTGATTTTTCAAAGTTCATTTTTTATTTCTTTTGTTGAAATGAAAGCGAAATTCATTTTGAATTTCTTTCATTGAAATGCAAGAGTCGGATTATTTCAGTAGTGTTTTGTCGTGGTTTACCTTCTCACAGTTACATTCTCTTAATTTTTCAAAGTTCATTTTGAATTTCTTTCCTTGAAATGCAAGAGTTTGAATATTTCAGTAGTGTTTTGTTATGGTTTACCTTGTCACAGTTATATTCTCATGATTTTTCAAAGTTCATTTTGAATTTCTTTCATTCAAGTGCAAGAGTTGGATTATTTCCAGTAGTGTTTTGTCGTGGTTTACCTTTTCACAATTACATTCTCTTGATTTTTCAAAGTTCATTTTGGATTTCTTTCGTTGAAATACAAGTTGGAATCTTTGACTTGGTTTTTGTCGTGGTTTGCGTAGCCGCACTTACATTCTCTTGCTTTTTCGAAGTTCAGTTTTGATTTTTTTTCATTGAAATGCAAGAGTTGGAATATTTCAGTAGTGTTTTGTCATGGTTTACCTTGTCCCAGTTACATTCTCTTGATTTTTCAAAGTTCATTTTGGATTTTTACATTCTCTTGATTTTTCAAAGTTCATTTTGAATATCTTTCGTGAAATGCAAGAGTTGGAATGCTAGAGTTGGAATATTTCAGTAGTGTCTTGTTGTGCTTTACCTTGTCAAGAGTTGGAATATTTCAATAGTGTTTTATCGTGGTTTACCTTGTCACAGTTACATTCTCTTGATTTTTCAAAGCTCATTTTGGATTTCTTTCCTTGAAATGCAAGAGTTGGAATATTTCAGTAGTGTTTTGTCGTGGTTTACCTTATCATAGTTACATTCTCTTGATTTTTCAAAGTTCATTTTGGATTTATTTCCTTGTAATGCAAGAGTTGGAATATCTCAGTAGTGTTTTGTCGTGGTTTACCTTGTCACAGTTACATTCTCTTGATTCATCAAAGTTCATTTTTTGGATTTATTTCGTTGAAATGCAAGAGTTGAAATATTTCAGTAGTGTTTTGTTATGGTTTACCTTGTCACAGTTACATTCTCTTGATTTTTCAAAGTTCATTTTGGATTTCTTTCGTTGAAATGCAAGAATTGGAATATTTCAGTAGTGTTTTGTCGTGGTTTACCTTGTCAAAGTTACATTCTCTTGATTTTTCAAAGTTCATTTTTTGGATTTCTTTCGTTAAAATGCAAGAGTTGGAATATTTTAGTAGTGTTTTGTTGTGGTTTACCTTGTCACAGTTACATTCTCTTGATTTTTCAAAGTTCATTTTGGATTTTTACATACTCTTGATTTTTCAAAGTTCATTTTGAATTTCTTTCGTGAAATGCAAGAGTTGGAATTCTAGAGTCGGAATATTTTACTATTGTCTACTTGTGCTTTACCTTACCACAGTTACATTCTCTTGATTTTTCCAAGTTCGTTTTGGAGTTCTTTTGTTGAATTACAAGACTTCGAATATTTCATTTGGGTTTTTGTTGTGCTTTCCATTGCGACAGTTACATTCACTTGATTTTTCAAAGTTCAATTATAATTTATTTCGTGAAATTAAAGAGTTTGACTATTTAAGTAGTTGTTTGTCGTGGTTTACCTTGTCACAGTTACATTAACTTGATTTTTCAAAGCTCATTTTTGGATTTCTTTCCTTGAAATGCAAGAGTTGGAATATTTCAGTGGTGTTTGGTTATGATTTACCTTGTCACAGTTACATCCTCTTGATTTTTCAAATTTCATTTTTGGATTTCTATCGTTGAAATGCACGAGTTGGAATATTTCATTTGTGTTTTGCTATGGTTTACATTGTCACAGTTACATTCGCTTGATTTTTCAAAGTTCATTTTTAATTTCTTTCGTTGAAATGCAAGAGTTGGAATATTTCAGTAGTGTTTTGTCATGGTTTACCATTTGTCGTGGTTTACCATGTCACAGTTACATTCTCTTGATTTTTTAAAGTTCATTTTGAAGTTCTTTCATTGAAATGCAAGAGTTGGAATATTTCAGTAGTGTTTTGTCGTGGTTTACCTTGTCAAAGTTACATTCTCTTGATTTTTCAAAGATTATTTTGGATTTCTTTCATTGAAATGCGAGAGTTGGAGTATTTCAATAGTGTTTTGTCATAGTTTACATTGTCACACTTACATTCTCATGATTTTTCAATTTTCATTATGAATTTCTTTCATTGAAATGCAAGACTTGGATTATTTCAGTAGTGTTTTGTTGTGGTTTACCTTGTCATACTTACATTCTCTTGATTTTTCAAAGATCATTTTGGATTTCTTTCGTTGAAATGCAAGAGTTGGAATATTT
>NW_028300056.1:0-5000 GCF_049724085.1 Artemia sp. Qi Xiang Cuo
ACGTAAGGATATTTTTAAAATAACCTTCAATCTTACAAACCCTTGCCAATATTTTAGTGATGGTGTAACATTGTTGACAATATACCGAGTTAACGGTTTACATCATTTATTTGTACTGTTTTCTCGTCTGAAGCTCGGTCTTAGAAGTAGGAAAACTGGTACGATGGCTTTCAATAATTGTGAGCTAATGAAGAGTTCACCAAACCTGCAGAAGGGACTTAGAGAGACACTTGGACTTCTGCAGTCTAAGCGAATATTTCAACTTTTTTGGGACATTATGTAAATAACCGGGGGCCGCGGAGCCGATGGGTCCGGGGAGGGCTGTGGGGCAAGGTTAGGGAAGCGCCGGGGGATGCGCCACGGGTCAGGGAAGTGTCACAGGGATGCGCCACGAGTCAGGGAAGCGTTAGGGGGAGCGACGTGGGTCAGGGAAGAGCCACAGGGATGCGCCACGAGTCAGGGAAGCGTTGGGGGAAGCGCCACGGGTCAGGGATGCGCTGTGGCTCTGAAAAGCGTCGAAAAAAAAATTTTTTTTTAACACTTTGAAAATAAACGACCAGATTGTCGCCTTCCATGTAAAGTGGCATTTTAGATTGTAATCATCTTATATTAAGTTGGATTTTCTTTCAGTTGAATTAGCCAAATGTTATTAAGCAATAATAATCCAAATTTTAAAAACAGTAGGGCTGATTTGAACACTGAAAATAAGCTATTTTTTCATTTATAGATTGCATTGGTCCCCTACTCTCCGTTCAGTGAAGAAGAGGAAGAACCAATTCTAACACCGCCACTGGAGTTTCAAGACAATTCACTATGGGACGATAGCATTGAAGTACCTTTTAATATTGACGAGTTTTTAGATGATTTTTTAACTAATTTAGGTAGTAGCACAGTTGAACAGGGGGACTTACCTTTGCTGAGTCAAAACAATTTCAAATTTTTAGACTATTTTACCCGGTAATAAACCGGGAACCCTCCACCCTCCGACACCCACACGACTCCACTTCGAACAACTGAAGTGGAGCATTCACCAGATATTGTCGAACACCTTGGGGGTGGTGGTAATATACATGAGGGGGAGGGGGGTACACCATTCCCAGACTTTCAGCTATCCAACAGAATTTTAAATAATATAGTTGTTTTCACTGCAATGTTTGGGGATCCTTTTAATACACTTATGGGTGGAACTTTTGTTTTTGACCCTGTATAAATTGTGCATGCATAGGTAAATACAGTTCTTGCACTTCTGGAGAACCAAATTTAATTGTGGGGTAGGGAATCAATTAGGGTTTATATTGTTTTAAAGGTTTTTTATTTATATGAGTGGAAAAGCGAGGTGTATTATCATTTTGTATATTCCGAGATGCGTTTGGTTTATTCAAATTTGGAAAATTTTGGGGGGGTTTTTAGTGAGTGGGTGGATCAAATTATAACGCATCTCGAGAACTTTAATGAAAATGGGAGTGGCTCTCTAGTTCTTTTTGTTGAAAATTTAAGCGTAAATATATGTAAAATTAAGAAAGATTTTATTTTAAGAGGGGGGGCAGGCGGGGCGGGGCCGGGGGCAGTAGTTTTAAATTATAATCCAGATCTAGTAGGTTGGCGTGGTGTCCAGCGGATTTGTTTTGAAACAGGTCAAAAGTGTTTCCGGTATGCTTTCCTCATATCAGCATTCGAGCCTCTAGCTCGGGACGCTACTAAGACGAATTTAGACAATTGGGCTGTGCATGGGAAGGAAGGGTCCAGTTTTCCCATTGTAGATTTTTCTGGTTTAGAGGGGAAATATCCAGTAACGCTAAGATCTATTGAAATTTTTGAAAGGGCTAATGCTCATTTAAATAGCGGCGTTACTGTGGTTCAATACGAAACTGAATTTGAAGATGGAACTCGCTCTAAAAAGAAGGGGGTGGTATCCCCCATAAGGATCCCGTCAGTTGATTTGGTTAAACACTGGGTTTGGTTGTTATACATGTCACCTAGTCAACCGAACGCAATCCGTCATTTTAACCCTATCACTGACATTAGTAGAGTTCTGGGGGATGGTAAGAAACAGAGTTCACGTTTCTACTGTCCAACATGCCTCGCAAGATTTTGGACTGAATTAAAGCTACGAAATCATATGAAGCATTGTAGACGATATGGGTACCAGACAGTGGAAACGGTTTCAGGGGATAGGGCCATTTTACGATTCAAAAATTTCCAAAATACCCTTCTCCAGTGCAACAAAATATCTTTGGACTGTGAAGCTAAGCTGATGGAGGTGAACGACCCACAATTTCCAAACCGATTCAAAGAACATCAGGCTATTGCAGTGTCCTACGCCCACGCACAAAGAGACAATTCTAACACCAGGCAGTTGTTAGAAATAGTTGAAACATTGGATGAGGGAGATGAGTTCATGGACAAGGCATTGACTAAACTGATTGGCACGGCTAATGGTGCTATTTCTCACTTAAGAAATGCCCATTATCCAATGGTTCTGTCCCATGAGTAGCATAGTGATAATAAAGAACAAAAAATATGGGGTAGTGGTCAGGGGGAGTTGGCCGAGTAGTAGGCTCAGGGGGATACATGCACAATCGGGATGAGGGGGAAAGTCAGATACACGAACCCTATTATGCTGGACAAATACTTGTGACGGCGTACTTGTCTAGGTGGTGTGAATTCAGCTTGTCCTGTAAATGTTAGCCAACAGTTTTTCATCACTGTGTTTATTCACAATTCCAAGTATGACTTAAAATTTATTGGACCAGCACTGGCACGTAGGCATAGGGAGGGAGGGGGAGTAGATTGTTCGTGGGTAAATAGCTCATTTATCTATAACATTATTCCCAAATCAGCTGAGAAGTTACTGCTTCTCGAACTGAATTGGCAGGCAGTGTATAATGGGCATATGTGCTGGAATAAAATCAGGTTTGTATATTCTTTTAGTTATTTTCCCAAGGCTTTGAGTTAATTGATTCAAGTGCAACAAAGCGACAATTTTGATAGCTTTCCCGTGCTTGAACAGCACTTTACAGACAGTGAAATGTATGATCTGTTGACCTGCAAAGGTATATACGTATGCGACTATTACTGTTTTGGCGCTCGCTTAAGCGAGGTGAAACTATCTCCAATTGAAGCTTTTTACAATTCACTGACCAACAGTGAATGCACAGCCGAGGAGTACGAGTTTGCCAAGAAGGTGTGGTCCAAGGGGGATTGTAAAAATGGGTGGAATTATTGTAGACTGTACTTGGCCAGTGACGTTTTAACTCTGTTGGATATAATCTGTAAGAACACAGACCAGATCGATTCAGAGTTCGGGTTATATATACGCTACTATTTTTCTACACCCAAGTTAGCTATGTATTTAATTTAAAAAATTAGCAGCGAGGAAATAGGCCTAGTCACCTTTATAGATCAGCACCTTTTTGTAGAGCGGTCATTGTGGCGTGGGTATGTTTTTCACGGGGACCGCGTCTTATCAACCGATCCGAGCGGACAAAGCACCGGTGCAAAGTCAAATGCAGTGTACTTGGACATGAACTCATTGTACCCCTCGGCAATGTCATACTACTCTTTGCCGTGGGGGAACTATCAATGGCTTGAGAATCCTTGTGAGTTCTCAGACATTAACACAGTCGAGGACAATGGGCCACAAGGATGGTTCTTTGAAGTTGACGGTCACATTCCGCTGGCGCTTCACGACTCAGTCAAAGATTTTGTTTTTCCCTGTGTCAATCAGCCGGTGAGCAGGGACTCTCTGATCCCCTACAATCGTTCATTGTTTGAGGATATGGGGATGCACTGGACCCTCTATAAACAGAAACTGATTTCTGATTTGGACCCTAAGGAGAATCTCGTTGTTCACCATGTGCTTTTGCACTGGATGGTGAGCAACGGCTTCAAGATCACAAAAATACACTTGGTCCTGCAGTTCAATCAGCGATCCTACTTGAAAACGTTTATCGACACCTTTGTCGATAAACGCTCTAAGGCAAACTCAAAAGTGGAGAAGGAAATGTATAAGCTCATTCTAAATTCAGCGTTTGGCAAAATGTGTGAAAGCGTTCGTAATAGATCTCGCTGCGACGTCGTGACTGACCCTCTAGAGTGTGCACGAATTATTGCCGACACCAATTTTACATCGTTCACGAGCATAGAGACTGGCATGGTTCTTCTAAACAGGCGAAAGCGAAATGCAGTACTGAACAAGAATATTGCAGGAGGTAGTTCAGTACTGGAAATTTCCAAAAGGCTCATGTTGTCGTTTTTTTTACAATTTTTGCAAGGTGCACTGGCCCCGGAAGGGGGAGCTTCAAGTTGAATATGGTGTTACATATTATATGCTGTTAAAGGTAAATGGGACTGAATTGGATTTATTTGGTGATTTGCAAAAGTGGGTGCACATCTGCTCGCAAATGGATTTCACCAACTGGAATCCAACGTTCTACCCCGAGTTGGTGAAACGTCAAGCTCCCAACCACTTTTTAATTTTAAAATCATATATAGGGAGTGATGTTAGATCCAAGGGGGTGTTCCTATGTTCAGAAATTTCTTGCGTTGAAACACATCGTGATGAAGACAGGAAGGCGTGTAAAGGGGTGCCTAAACATTTTGTAAAGAGCAATTTTAATATGAGCGTGTATAGAAACTGTTTAGAAAATCGAATAGTGCCGAAAGCACAAGTGTTTGCACTTCGCTCTCTACAGTATAGAAATTATACTGTGAGAGTGGAAAAGAATGCAATGTCGTGTATATCCGACAAAGTGTATGTGCTCGAGAATGGTGTGAGTGTTCCACCCCACGGCCACTACCGTATTTCAGACCGAGTTGAATGCTTAGACTATTGCAATCAACTTGGTCTGGATAAATTAACCTAACCTGAACTAACCTCCACCCCCAACCTGTTCATAAATTAACTAACCCAATCTCACTACCTTAACCACTGACCCATCCACTAACCTGCAGTGACGGCAACTTTTCATTTTCCACCGCCGCGCCCGGGGGGGGGGACC
>NW_028300057.1:0-5000 GCF_049724085.1 Artemia sp. Qi Xiang Cuo
TTCTTGAATTCAATGTTGCCAAGTGCCATATCATTCACTTTGACAAACTGAATCCATGCCGCTCTTATTTTTTCTTAGGCCACCCACTCTCCTCTGTTAATAATGAGCAAGATCTTGGTGTCACTATTGACAACGAATTAAAATTCAGCACACATGCCAAGAGATCTGCTGCTAGGGCTAGTTCAACCTTGGGTTTGATTAAGCATACCATCTCCATTCGTTCCTCTAAAGTCATCAGTCTTCTTTATAAGAGACTTGTGCGTCTTAAGCTTGAAGTTGGAATGTCACAGGCCTCTCCATATTTTAAAAAAGATATAACAGTTTTTGAAGATGCCCAGAGACGTGCCAATAAAGTGATATCTGGCATGCCAGAGCTTTCCTATCCTGTAAGACTATCAAACTTGAATATCCCTACACTTGTATACAGGAGAAATAGAGGGGATGCCATTTTAGCCTTTAAGTTATTGAAGGCTAATATTCTCCCAGCATTATTCCCTACTGTTAGCACCAATTCAAGAACTAGAGGTAATCAACTGAAACTTGTCAAGCAGTCTACAACATCTAGAGTCCGTACTCAATTCTTCTCAACACGTATTGTCAACAATTACTACTACTACTACTAATAACTTGTCGCAGCACCAAGCCGCCTAGAGGCCAACACAGCTACACACGCTCCTCCTCCACCCCAATCTATTCAAAGCCTCCCTTTTTACACCCACCCACGAAGTCCCCATTTCCTTTAAATCTTTCTTTATGACGTCCTCCCACCCCAGACGAGGACGGCCTGCTTTTGGTTTAGCCCTAGATGGTTGGCTGAAAAGAACAATCTCTGGGAATCTGTCATCCTTCATCTACACTACATGCCCTAACCACCTCAACCATTCTTTCATTATAGACCTGGAGAGCGGGATTGAACCACATTTCTCGTACAGCCTATTGTTTGAAATATAGTCAGACAGCCGGGTACCCAGAACAATCCTTAAGCAATTTCTCTGGAGAACATCTTGCAAATCTTCATCTGCTTTTTGGAGCGCCCATGCTTCAGAGCCATATTTGACCACTGTCATCACTGTAGCTTCTAAGATTCTAATCTTGGTTTGCAGACTTATCTTCCTATTCTTCCAGACTTTTTTTTAACTGTGAAAAAACTCCCTGAGCCTTGGCTATTCTACTTTTAACATCTTCACTGCTCCCACCATCTTTACTAATAATACTACCAAGGTAAGTGAAGCTGCCCACCTGATCAATCTTTTCATTACCCAACGTCACCTTTTCATCTTCACTTATTTCTAGCCTTAGTGACTTAGTCTTCCTAACATTAATTTTCAAACCAATACTAGCACCCTGAACTCGCAAAACCTCGAAAACTTCATTCATTTTGCTCACACTTTCATATAGGATGCTTAAATCATCAGCATAATCCAAGTCCAGGAGACTTTTTCTTCCCCATTTGATTCCGTGGTCTCCCGTTGCCTTACCTGTGCTCGTTAAAACAAAGTCCATCCAAAAAATCCATATAAAGGGGGATAGAACAAAACCCTGCTTAACTCCTAATTCAATACAAAACCAGCTGCTTACATCATTTCTCACCTGCAGCAGTATTATTTTCGTACATGGCCGTAATAACTTTTATGTATTTGTCTGGTATACCATACAAGAATAAAACCTCTACCAAAGCTCTTCTATCAACAGAATCGAACGCTTGCTCTTAATCTATAAAACTGAGGACCAAAGGTGTTTGAAAACTTAGGCACTTCTCAATTATTAATCTAAGAGTGAAAATTTGGTCGACACATCCTCTACTATTTCTAAAACCGCACTGCTCTTCTCTTAAAACTTTGTCTACGGCATCTCTCAGTCTAAAAAGTATCATATTACTAAGCAATTTGCTACCTACAGAGACCATACTAATGCCTCGATAATTACCACACTCACTTTCATCACCTTTCTTATAAAGTGGCTTAATTACGGTTTTCCTAAAATCGTTAGGTACTTCCCCTTTTTCAAAAGTCATATTCATAATCTTCAATAACTTATTTCTAACCTCAGAGCCACCATACTTAAGAAACTCATTTACCACCCTATCAGCACCTGGAGCCTTATTAATTTTTAACCCTGTTAGAACTGTTGCTAACTCCCCTTCAGAAAATAAATCTTCCTTCACATCCAAGGTATCCAAAAGTTTTTCATTTTCCTCTGTAATTTTTTCCTTCTACACTATCTCGGTTAAGCAAATTCTCAAAATGTTCGCCCCATCTCGTTTTAGTTTTTTCCTTATCGCTAATTGCCACCCCATTCCTATCTTTAACTGGGACAAGTCCGGAATGAATACTACCTCTCAATTTGTTAACGTGCCAGTACAATATTTTACTATTATGCCGTCTAGCTGCATCTTCTAAATCCTAGGCAATTTTATCCATGGCCTCCACTTCACACCTCCTTAGCTCATATTCCAATGCTTTCTCCACTTTCTTTACATTTCTTTTGTTTTCATGCGATCTATCGCTCAGATAGTTCTTGTACAAGTCCTTTCTCCTTTCTATTAAACATAAAGCTTTTTCACTAATATTCTTAGCTGCTGTTCTAGCTTTATTCCCTAAGACACCTTCAGCAACTTCACAAATTATTTTTCTAAAATTTTTCCAACCGTCTTCGACATTATCAAATTTTAAACTCTCAAGTTTAGTATTCAACTGTTCCTGGAAAGTTTCTCTGAAATTCTTATCCTGGAGTCTACCAACATCATAACTTCCCGGGAGGTAATTACCCTTCCGACATTTCAGCTTTAAATTAACCCTAAACACTACTAGATGGTGATCTTTACTTTTAACATCAATAATAGCACTCCTATATACCCTAGTATCTTGTATTTATCCTGCCAGTCTTCGGTTTACTATAATATAATCAATAAGGTTTGCTGTCCTACCATCAAGTGAATACCATGTTAACTTATGAGCAATTTTTTGACCAAACACCGTATTGGTTATAACTAGATTGTTATACCTACGAAATTGCAAAAGTCTGTATCCATTACTGTTTTCTTTTCCTACACCAAATTTACCTAAGCTGGGATACCATCTATCCTTATTTCTACCAACCTGGGCGTTAAAATCTCCCAGTAATATCATATTTCTACCTGGGACCTTGTCTCTTTGCTCCTGTAACTGTAAGTAAAATTCATCTGAGTCACTAGTATCTCCGTCAGTCGGTTCTACAGGGGCGTATACTACTATAACTGATACCCTGAACTTTTTAGTCATAAAATGAGCAATTAGTATTCTATTATTAATACCCTCCCAACCTAAACAAGACTTAGTAGCTTCCTTATTCATCATGAGCCCTACTCCCTGTCTATGCACCCCATCCTTCCTGCCTGAGTAAACAAATTCTATATCACCTAATTTCATGCTTCCTACCCCTGGGATATGAGTTTCTGAAACTCCTAATAAACCAGTTCGAATCGTCTGAATTCGTCAGTCAAAATGTCGATATGATAGTCATTTTTTAATGTCGTAACATTCCAAGTTCCAATTTTCATGTTCTTTAAATCATTGAATCTTTTTTCGCCTCAGGACAAGCAATGATCCCGGATACCAGTGCAGGACGGGGATCAAGTCTACACCGAAGTGCTTAAGCCGGCTTAGAACCATACAGCAACAAATCCCTGGGACATCCATGAAGGGAGGTTTTGGGCAATCCTGGGGCCATCTTGGACACAACATTGTTTTCAGCACTTGATAATGCTCTTTTATAAACAAGAGAGTCAAATTCCTGTACAGAGAATCTCAAGCCTACTACCTCTGATTCATTATATATTCATGCCTACGAATATTATGCTACTACGGGGAGGCAGCCCATAATAGATAAATTAGCTAGGAAGAGGTTTTTCAGCCCAAAGACGCCCATCAAAACATACCAATCCCTGAAGAATTGTCCATTAGTCAGAATCCCATGCGAATGCTGTGTCGTTTACTAGGCTATAAAATCCTCGAGGGCGCCACTCCTCACGTGGGACTAGAGTTGACCGCAAGGTCCCCAGTGTTGCAAGTACCCCGAAAGGGTCGAGGAAGCCCTTTGCAGAGGCCGTTGTCCATAGATCTGGATCTTACGCCCTGCCACAGTTGTCCTCCTATAGAGGATCCTCCCGCGATGGTGTTCTGCATCACCATGCAATTTAACTCATTGCTGGGAGAAGGTACGCAACTCATGGATCTTGTGGACAAACCAGTGGGCCCTTGTGAGCGTATATTTGAGGGAACTCCTTCCTCTTCCGCCTTTGTTTATGGACCCGGGCAAGGTTGTCTCAGATTCTATTATGGAAATCCTGGGACAAGGTCCCTCTTTTGGTCATGTCTTCTACGAAGGCACCCTACATATCTGTAGAGCGTTCCCCTATCTCCACCTGGGATCACGCTGAATGGCCTGGGGGAGGCCAGATAAACGGATCACTTTTGTTTTGCAAAGGCCATAACTCAGTGACATATTTAACCTACTACTTATAAATATACATAACTCACACAATTGGAACAAATTATCTAATGAAACTGTTACTGTTGAATCTGTTGATGTTTTTAAACAAAGGCTAGATGCTGAGGGGTCCTTCAAAGAGTGTAAATTCAATTAGGATGCTTTCGAAGATGGAGCAGCACCTGGTCACCAGTGATTCTTGCATACAATTAGTCATCATTCCAGAGTTCTACAAGGAGAAATCCTTAGATTGCTCCTAGCTGCAATTTAACGTAAAACCATTAGACAATTCCCAGAGTAGATACCCCCCTCCCTTACTCCCAACTGACTTCAATCATCAAACTACAATTGATGTAATCTATCTAGTTATATTACATCCTGTTATAAAAGCACTAAGTCCTATTTTCTTTTTTCATTAAAAAAATATATTTAATCTATATCTACCTTTTTCAATGACTCCATTTTGGTTTTATTTGCAGTTGAGAGGGTGTAGTCACATCCTCCATTCACTCTACTTTCAAAGGTATTAGGTG
>NW_028300058.1:0-5000 GCF_049724085.1 Artemia sp. Qi Xiang Cuo
GTTTTCGGACGTGGAGAATTGCCGATGTGATAATAACATTTGCATTGGGTGATACAGGAAGTGTTTTTCTCAAAATGAAATTCGATGGTGCCATCTGTAACTTTATGTCAATCTTGACATTGGGGGGTAGCCATTGGGATATATTGAATATCTCATGATTTAATTTTCCAACTAGATGATACTCCTGGGTCACTGCAGTGGTCAACTCACCGTCAGTATCAACACCTGTTCGATATTCATAGCCCAGCGATTGTCCTCTCATCTCCTTGTATGCCTTTGGTGTCATCATCATAAATTGTATGTAACTTGCATAGTTGGATAAATTATTGCTAGTGCTCACCAATGTTCCATTAATAAATACATTAATTTGCTTGAACAGGTTGTGTAGAATGCAGTTTTCAAAGGAGAGACCACCGCTGGCATTTGGAGTAACTATTATCCGACTTTTTCTTCGCCACAACATTTAAATCAATAACTTTTGACGATAAATCAATGAAATAGTCTTCATTGAAAAATATTTTAAAGTGTATATTTTCCGAGAAAGGTTTTTGGGGGTGAAATTGTTCATAGTAGCCAAACTTGACACTGACATCAACATTTTCAGCATTAAATAGATTCAATGAGGAACTGATTGATGGATATGATTCCTTGTGGGGGAGATAAGTCATCTTAAGAGAAGAAATCCTTCTTTGATCTAACAATCTTTTTCTTTTTCTTCTTCTTCTGTTGCTTATTGGTCTTTGTTGTTTTATTTCTCAAAGTCCTTGTTGATGTCCTTTGCTTCCTGCCTGGGTGGAGACTGATGAGTGAATGACGTGAACGCATCCTTTTCAATCCCTCCCCATTGTGTCTAGATTTTAATTGTTCACCAACGGCTCTTGCTGAAGATCTAATATTTTCCTTAACACTCTCCTTGAAATTCCTGCCCGACCCCAGTCCTGTAGTGTGGAGGCAGCAAAATTTGATGCAGCAGGTACAAGATATTTTCTGGCAAGGGGTAGTGCAGAACGAAATAGCCTAGCAAACCAGCTACCAAGGCCATAGCCAGACATTGTAGTACGCCCCTTGTAGTTGTCCAATCCATTGCCTATTTGACGTTGACTCAAAGCACCAACATAACAGTCAATATCGGGACAGACAAATGGAATTCTTCTATTGCTCATTTTTTTAAGGTGATTGTACCGTCGTTAACAATGGATTACAACCTGTAATTTAATAACATCCAATCCTGGTGTAATTTATAATTTATAAACCACATAACTTATTATTTTTATATTAACGAGCTACAGAGAGGAAGGGTTTAAGGGACTATAATGAAGATGCTTTATATTGTAGTGGTGAACATGTTCTGGATTGGTTTTTTGTTCAAAAACTCGTAGGAGGGGGACATTTGAGTTACCAACTCGAGATGTTTACACAAATGAATAGTAGAGAAATATACAAGTGTACTTGGAGAAGCTGGGTGCATAGTCCGCATAGATAACTTGGTCACTACCACTGAAATTTTCTGTCCTAACAATACGTATTTTAAAACCAATAACCTCAAGTAAATTCTCATTGAGGACCAGTCTTTCAGTCTCAAATGGGTTTGTAACCTGATGTCTACTTTGCTCCTTCGAGCAATTGATAGTGATACCTTCAGTTTTTCACACTGCAATTTTTTGTTTATAAATCAACGTAGGTCGTTCATGTGTGTGTAGTACCTGTAAAGTATTTTGGCATTCGGATACTGAGTAGAGTCAAAAGTTGCCATGGCACCTTCATCGCCGACTTCAAACGGTGGTTTTTTTATTTAATATTTGAGGCCCTTTCTATGTATTTCATTGTTTTTTTTGAGGATACAGTTGAAAAGACCCAATTCATCCGCACCTTAAAATTTACCGTCGGGTGAGAGTTTTGTCCAAAAATAACTTGTTGTATTCTAGTCATTGGAGAAAGGATTGGAAACGTTGGACATGGATGTTCCAGAGAAATCATTGGGCATTGTCAATATCTTCAACACCGACCCAGGAATCAAAATCAGAGTTGTATCCTAGCCAGCGAACAAGTAACTGTTTCTTACACACGCGAGTACGTGTCTTTAATATCGTTTCAATTTGATAGATTTCACTGGCATTTTTAACATTTTGTAATTCATAGTCATAAAAGCCACCGAGAATCTCCTCATCTTTGGTATCACGCAAACGATAAGTTATGGGTTTAGTGTCTAGGATTTTTGCCACCTTAAAAAGTTCGGTGGACCATAAGTAATTCCCCTTTTCAAAAACATTAGTTGTTCTATTATCTCTGCTGGTATCATCATCATTGAATTTATTCTTCTTCTCCTTCTTGACAGCTGACGATTCGTTGGAATTCTGTTTAAGACAGGTGTAAATTGTCTCATAAACCTAATGATGAACTTCCATTGGCGTACAGTTTGATAATGATCGTTGAGGTCGTTGATTATAAATCAAAATGTTTGTACCAATAAAACGAATAAAAGCCAATGTATTGTTCAGTTTACAATATATGGAAATTGAAAGTCGAATAGTTCTTATCACTCGTTCGGCCCATTCAGCCTTTATAGGACTGTGACTATAATACAGCAGTGTACTATATTTTGCTAGTAATCTTTAACACTTAGGATTAACAAATTAGCTACCACGATCCGTTTGAATTTTTTTATACGTATCATGTTTGATAATACTTTCAATGTCCTGAGAAATTTCAACACCTCTCTTTGATCGCAATGGAATTGCATATGCATAAAGATTAGAAACACTGAGTACAAGTAGAATTTTCTTTTATAGTGGACTGTGACACCGTTGACCTTCGTCTAGAGTCATGAGATCTGCTTGCTCTATATGGACCGTGTCTATGGCTTTAGTGTTTTGATATTGATTGGTACGAATTATATTATTTATATGCAGAGTGCAACGTTATTCATTCTGTAGATAGTCTTGTACTTATTTAGAGTGAATACAAGCGACTTTGGAAAGAGTTGTGGGGGAACTTAAACTCCCCACCTCACCAATACTTTCATAAACATCTTTCAGAACTTCAACCATTTTGAACGTAAACACGTTGTGTAACGTCCGCTACCCTTTTGTATACTGGCCGTTGATGGTGGTGGTGGTGACGTTGACTTGATACGTCCTTGCTTTTGTCTAGCTATCAGTGGTGTGCTATCATTGTCCAAAATCGATTTAAATTAATCGTCAAGTTCAAGTTCATTTTTTAAGTGTGTCAATGTTCTTGATGATGATGATGATGACGATGATGCAGGTCCATTTATTTTTTTTAGAATTTTGTCTAAGGCCAATGCTACATTTGGAGACGTTCAGTGCCGTTAGACCTTGTCATGTTTTAGTGTCAAAATATAATATTCCTTTACGATGTGCATAAATATCACAGATTAAATCAATTGGATTATATATCTTGCTCTGTTTTATGATAACTGGAACGTTGCTCTCAAATAGAATGTTATCACGTTAAAATATAGAGGGCCGGAGTCGTGTTATTTTGTCAACATCATTTTTGGGCCATATATTTACCCATTTAAATTAACAAGAAAACTAATACTACTTAGTCAAATTTTTTCCAGCAGCAGAATCCTGAGGAGATGATTCTTTTTTGGGGTCAGCAGCAGTGGGATTCGAGCGATAGGACTTGTGTTTGTCCACTCGACGAAGTTCATCTTGAAGTAAAAACAGTTTTTATCATCCTCAATAGTTCAATTGTAGTGGATTTTACTCGGAGTGTTCTTACAGTGTTCGTGTGGCGAGAGAGCGAGTTCACTTGGAATCACTTTATAGGGTTGTTCCATTCTCTCTCTCTCTCTTTTAGCGAAAACTGTTTACAATTCCTGCAATTATGGGAAGTAGAAGTTTGAAAAATCTACCACCCGCCTGAATAAGTCTTTTCCTCTTTTAATCATGTACATTCTTTTTCGATTTCCATGTACGTACAAGGTAACGGTGTTGCTTTGTATGCTACTTAACTACTTCTGGCACTTTAAAAGTTACGATGATGAAATTTAAAAAAAGTTCAGATATTATATTACTGAAATAGTTGTCAATACCATGTTTGAGCATGGCTTTCCTAAGCAAAGGTGTTGAAGTGCTTAGAACTGAAAAAAAATGTCTATTTTCATGTTGTTTCTTTAGTTTCATGATAGCAACAAATAGTTCTTTTTATTCTTAAAGGGGAGAAATACTGTAATGTCATTGTAAAAAATAACTGTGACGACACGTATATCCTCAGGTTTATTTTGATAAGGATTCAATAGAATATAAACATTGGTATTATTGGGTGCATGATTTTATGCCGAGAGCAGGACTTTTGGGTCTCCAGGAGCTAGGTGCTTATTGTGAGTTATTCGCGAGCGATAATCACGAACTACTCTGTAGATGATATAGCAGTTGCAATTCAATGCAAGTGTTTGCACACACGTGCTCTGATGAAAGAGATTGCATAGAACCATATTAACGAAAATCTGTTCGTGATGAGAGCGAACAGTGAACAGTTTTAGCATTTCCCGGGACCCTTGTTAAATATATTTAGCCATATCGTCAATGATGAACCAAGAATTTTGATCAATTGTGCTGAAAACATTAAGTCACAGTATGACCTGTAACTTAATCAACCCTATCGTGGCAGCAATTGCTTTTATTTTATCGTATGACTCCTGCCATATACTACATAACTATTAGATTTTTCTCTGATTTATCACCCACAATTTATAGTAATTTTTAATTATTTTACTTAAGAGAGTTATTTTTCCCGACAGTGCCGGTCGACACTGAAACGATTTGACTGGTGTTTTACATTGATACATGGTCCCTTCAACACTTCACCAAGACAACTATCCGTAGACCATGCCCGGCTGATGAATGAATAATGTCCCTACTACTACTACTACTACTCCGTTCAAGAATAATAACGAGAAGAAGAATAATAAGAAAAAAGAATAATATTTTCTTTTATTATATACATAAAAAAAGGTGACAATAATTAAAAAA
>NW_028300059.1:0-5000 GCF_049724085.1 Artemia sp. Qi Xiang Cuo
AAAAAATAGAATCAGACATGAACACAAATAAATACTGTAACTTCAGAGATGCAAAACTCTGAACACAACCGCTTGGACTTTCAAACACCAGCTCAGATATGCAATCAAATAACATCAGGCATGCAGAAGGTAAAAGATAGGCCCTCTAGATATCAAAAGCTACAAAGACAAATACTTTGACTTACAAATAACAATCCACACATGCAAACACATATAATCAGACATGCAAACAGAGAAAGACAGGCACTTTAGATACACAAACCAACAAAGACAAATACTTGAACTTGCAAACACCAACTCAGACATGCAAACAAATAGAATCAGACACACACACAGAGAAAGACAGACACTTTAGATCTACAAACCAACAAAGACAAATACTTGGACTTGCAAACATCAAACCAGACATGCAAACAAATAGAATCACACATGCAAACAGACAAAGACAGGAACTTTATATATACAAAACAACAAAGACAAATACTCGGACTTGCAAAACATCAACCCAGACATGCAAACAAATAGACTGATACATACAAACAGAGAAATACAGGCACTTTAGATATAAAAACCAACAACGACAAATACTTGGACTTGCAAACACCAACCCAGGTATGCAAACAAATAGAATCAGACATTCAAACATAGACATACAGGCAACTTTAGACGTAAAAAAAATCAACCACAAAATATTGTTATTGCAATAACCAACCCAGAAATGCAAACAAATAGAATCAGAAAAGCAAACATCGAAGGACATGTAATTTTCACACACGAACCAACAAAGATAGATTCTTTGACTTGAACTCACCAATCCCGAATTTGCAAACGTATAGAATTAGACATGCAAACAGAGAAAGACAGGCACTTTAGATATACAAACCAACAAAGACAAATACTTGGACTTGCAAACACCAACACAAACATGCAAAAAAATATAATCAAACATGCAAACAGAGAAAGACAGGAACTTTAGATATACAAACCAACAAAGACAAATACTTTGAATTTCAAACACCAACACAGAGATTCAAACAAATAGAATCAGACATGCAAACAGATAAAGATATGTACTTTAGATATACAAACCAACAAAGACAGATAGATGGACTTGCAAACACCAACCCATAAATGCAAACAAATAGAATTAGACACGCAAGCAGAGAAAGGCATGCACTTTAGATATACAAGCCAGCAAAGACAAATACTTTGACTTGCAAACTCCAACCCAGACATGCAAACAATTAGAATCAGACATGCAAAATGAGAAAGATAGGCACTTTAGATATACAAACCAACAAAAACAAATACTTGGACTTGCAAACACCAACCCGGACATGCAAACAAATAGAATCAGACACGCAAACAGAGCAAGACAGGCATTTTAGATATACAAACCGACAAAGACAAATTCTTAGACTTGCAAACATCAACCCAGCCATGAAAACAAATAGAATCAGACATGCAAACAGAGAAAGACAGGCACTTTAGATATACAAACCAACAAAGACAGATACTTGGACTTGCAAACACCAACCCAGACATGCAAACAAATAGACTCAGACATGCAAGCAGAGAAAGACATCCACTTTAGATATACAAACCCACAAAGACAAATACTTGGACTTGCAAAAACTAATTCCAGACATGCAAACAAATAGAATCAGACATGCAAACAGACAAAGACAGGCACTTTAGATATACAAACCATCAAAGATACATAATTGGACTTGCAAACACCAACCCAGACATGCAAACAAATAGAATCAGATATTCAACCAGAGAAAGAAAGGCACTTTAGATATACAAACCAACAAAAGACAAATAATTGGACTTGCAAACACCAAATCAGACATGCAAACAAATATAATCACGTTTGCAATCATACAAATATATGCACTTTAGATATGCAAACAAACAAAAACAGATACTTGGACTCGTAAAAATAAACCCAGACATGCAAACAAATAGAATCATACATGCAAACAGAGAAAGACTGGCACTTTAGATATACAAAGCAACAAAGACAAATACTTGGACTTGCAAACACCAACGAAGACATGAAATCAAATAGAATCAGACATGCGAACAGAGAAAGAAAGGCACTTTAGATATACAAACCAACAAAGACAAATACTTGGACTTGCAAACACCAACACAGACATGCAAACAAATATAATCAAACATGCAAAAAGAGAAAGACAGGCACTTTAGATATACAAATCAACAAAGAAAAATACTTGGACTTGCAAACACCAACCCAGACATGCAAACAAATAGAATCAGACATGCAAACAGAGAAAGATAGGCACTTTTGATATACAAACCAGCAAAGACAAATACTTGGACTTGCAAACACAAACCCAGACATCCAAACAAATATAATCAGACATGCAAACAGAGAATCACAGGCAGTTTAGATATACAAACAAAGAAAGACAGATACTTGGACTTTCAAATACCAACCCAGACATGCAAACAAATAGAATCAGACATGCAAACAGAGAAAGACAGGCACTTTAGATATACAAACTAACAAAGACAAATACTTGGACATGCAAACACCAACCCAAACATGCAAACAAATAGAATCAGACATACAAACAGAGAAAGACAGGCACTTTAGATATAAAAACCAACAAAGACAAATACTTGGGCTTGCAAACACCAACGCAGACATTCAAACAAATAGAATCTGACATTCAAAAAGAGAAAGACAGGCACTTTAGATATATAAACCATCAAAGACGAATGCTTGGACTTGTAAACACCAACCCAAACATGCAAACAAATAGATTCTGACAGGTAAAAAGAGAAAGACAGGCACTTTAGATACACAAACAACAGCAGATATACAAACCAACAAAAACAAATACTTGGACTTATAAACACCAACCCAGACATGCAAACAAATAGAATCAGACATGCAAACATTGAAAGATATGCACATTAGATATACAAACCAACAACGACAAATACTTGGACTTGGAAAAACCAACCCAGACATGCAAACAAATAGAAACAGACACACAAACAGAGAAAGATAGGCACTTTGGATATACAAACCAACAAAGACAGATACTTGGACTTGCAAACATCAACCCAGACATGCAAGCAAATAGAATCAGACATGCAAACAGAGAAAGACATGCACTTTAGATATATAAACCAACAAAGACAAATACTTGGACTTGCAAACAACAACCCATACATGGAGACAAATAGTATCAGACATGCAAACAGAGACACACAGGCACTTTAGATATACAAACGAACAAAGAAAAATACTTTTACTTTCAAAATTTCAACCAAGACATGCAAACAAATAGAATCAGACATTCAAACAGAGAAAGACAGGCACTTTCGATAAACAAACCAACAAAGACAAATACTTGGACTTGCAAACACCAACCCAGACATGCAAACAATAGAATCAGACATACAAACAGAGAAAGACAGGCACTTTAGATATACAAATCAACAAAGACAAATACTTTTACTTGCAAACAACAAACGTTAACTGCAAAAAAAGAGAAATATAATCAATAAAATAGGAAGACCTGTTCTTTCGTTATACAAACCAAGAACGTAAAATTCTTGTACTTGCAATCACCAACCTACGAATGCAGAAAAGTCGATAAAGAAATGCATACATATAAAGACAGGCACTCTAGATATACAAACCAACAAAGAAAAATACTTGGTCTGTCAAAAACCAGCCCAAACATGTAAACATATAGAATCAGACCTGCAAACAAAGAAAGACATACCCTTTAGACATACAAACCAACAAAGACAAATACTTTGACATGCAAACACCAACCCAGACATGCAAACAAATAGAATCAGACATGCAAACAGAGAAAGACAGGCACTTTAGATATACAAACCAACAATGACAACTATTTGGACTTGAAAACCACAACCTAGGAATATAAACAAACAGAATCTTACAACCAAACAGTGAAAGACAGACACTTTAAACATCCTCACCAGCAGAGAAAAAAATTTGGACTTTAAAAAACCAGCCCTGATTTGCAAACTAACAAAATCAGCCACACAAACAAAGGAAGATATGGGCCTTAGAAATACGAACCAACTAATGCAGATACTAAGCCTTAATAACATCAGCTAAGGAATGGCAATGAATAGAATCAAACACTAAAACATAGAGATATCTTCTGTTTATACATAAAAACCAACAACTAAAAAAACAGTGACTTGAGAATACCAACGCAGACATGTAAGAAAATATAATCAGACCTGAAAACAGATAAAGACAGGCTCTTTAGAAATACAAAAAGAAAAAGACAATTTTTTGGAATTGCAAACAGCAACCCAGACATGAAAACAAATAGAGTAAGACATGTAAACAGGGAAATACAGGCACTTTAGATATACAAACCAACAAAGACAAATACTTGGACTTGCAAACACCAACCCAGACATGCAAACAAATAGAATCAGACGCACAAACAGAAAAAGACAGGCACTTTAGATATAAAAAGAATCAGAGACTAATACTTGGACTTGAAAACACCAACCCAGACATGCAAAAAGATAGATTCAGAAATTCTAACATAGAAAGATAGTAACTTAAGATATCCAAAACAACAAATACAAATACTTGGACTTGCAAACATCGTCCCAGACATGTAAACAAATAGAATCAGACATGCAAACAGAGAAAGACAGGTACTTTAGATATACAAACCAACAAAGACAAATACTTAGACTTGCAAACACCAACCCAGACATGCAAACAAATAAAATCAGACATTCAAAGAGAGAAAGAAAGTAACTATCTACATATAACACAACAAAGACATATGCCCAGACTTGCAAAGACCAGCAACAACTTGCAAACAGATAGAGAAAGAAATGCAAAAAGAGAAATAATGGCAATTTTGAAATAGAAACCGAAAAACAAAGATAACAGTACTTGAAAAACTCAACCCATACATAAAAACAATAGAATCGGACATGCAAACAGAGAACGA
>NW_028300060.1:0-3000 GCF_049724085.1 Artemia sp. Qi Xiang Cuo
GGCTTTTCGTGTCCCCTAATGCTTAGTAGGTCCCTGTCCAAGGGTTACGTCTCTTCGTGGGTGGCAGGTCAAAAGACAAGCCAAAGTAGTAGCCCTGGGTAACTGAAGCAAAAACCTGCACATGATAGTCTCCTGGCCCGAATTTACAATTATATTTCCCAGTTCTATATTAGGCTATACAACAAGCTTCCTCAAATTCTATAATTTTTTTCTTTACAATAGACACCATTTAATTCTTACAAGCACAGAGTAAAGAACTATACAAATAATTAGCAGTTAGTAGCATTAGAAAATTAAAATAAAATAGTATAACTTGTCAAGCCAATTATCGCATTGGTAAATCTTGTACTGGATCCCTTTGATGGTCTCAAATCTACGGCTTTCACCTCCCAAAAATCCCTCTCGTGAAGCTTGTTCTTGTTTTTGTTCTACAAAAGTGACCTAGTAGAAAAAGGGAAATTCTAATTTATCCAAAATTATGTCTTCACCAGTATTAAATCGTTTTCTCTTATCATTTTACATTAATGACACGAATAAGATACTTCAAAGCTATTCTTTTTCTTTCAGTTACATAAATAGCTTCATGTTTCCTCGGGAAATATCACCCCATATGAAGCGGAAAAAAAGTTCACATTTTAGTTCCACTTAATTAGTTAAAGATAAATGAGTACGTACAAATATCGTCTTATTAAGTCATCATATACTCTTACTATAACGTCATTTATGGTTGCAACCAAGGGCGTATCCAGTATTTTTGTTCGGGGGGTTTACAAGAAAAAATGCATCAAAAATTTGTTTATATGCATTTTTGTTACGTTTGCACAAGTCGGACAAATTTAATTTTTTTAGGGGTGTGTGTGGTCAACCCCCCCCATGGATTTATAATTGGCTGTAACCTACGATTATGATATCATTCAACGTTTTATATATTAAGAAACGTTTTTTATTATTTAAAAAAAAAAGGGTTTTTAAACCTTAACATTCTTTTTTGGCACTTACAAAAGCACGTAGATATCGCAATTTCCTTTCATATAAGCTCTTAAACAGTTCTTTATGATATTCCAGTGCCCCGGTAGCAGTGAAGAAAAAAAGGACAGATTAATTTTATTTTTGTTTGCAGCTTTTAGGTTTTATTTAGGTTTGCAGCTTTAAAATTTCAAAACACGCATTTAAATAATTGATGCGAATTCCCTAACGTTTTTTACCTCAGCAGATTCACATAAATGAAAACAACACGAAAACAATAAGCTAGGATGAAATTATGAAAAATCACCTTTGGAAAATTTTTAGACATCCCAGAACAAAATAGGTTTTGACAACGTGGGGTGTGGGGATGTCAACGTTTTTCAATTGATCTTACGAGGTCAAGCGCTCCAATGACTTGTAGTTTGTATAATGGGCGCAAGAGATTAATTGGTGTCGTAGCCTATGGACAGATTTTTCGTTCAAAGCAAATTCAAAGAAAAGTTACATTTGGCTCCTTCATCCTAGTAATATTGTTATTAAACAGTCGTGTTCTAGACATGCTTAAAAAAAATTAAAGAAAGTAGTTAAGCTAGGTCAATTAAATTTTCAGAGAATTATTGAAATGGATCTTTTACTTTCTTACTGAAAGTTTGATTTATCTAGCTCTATTACTCTCTTTATAATATTAAAAATATGTTCTGTTTATCCTGCTTTCACGGTATAGGCTAATTAATGCATGTTTTCTAGAGTTCATTGCCATCTTTGGGATTTATTTTCTCCTGTTCATCATCTGCACTGTAATAAAAGACGTGGCCGTTAGACGAGAGCAAGCCCAAATAGAATTGGAAAGAGTATAGCTAAGATTGCAGATAGATCAGGGTTGCCCTTTGAATTCGGCCCGAATGGCCTAGATCTTGTGCCAAGCCTAACTAAAATTAAGGTGAAATTCCCAGTGTGCAAAGTGATATATCCTTTCAGATGAAAAGTATATGGAAAATAGTATTCTATATAAATTAAATTTTTATTATGATTCTGAAAGTGATTAAATAGATCAGTGTGACTATAGTTATGTGGAATCAGTGGGCCACCAAAAAGAGTTTCAACATCACATTGTCATAATAGGCTTCAAAAGGTAACACAGTTTACTCATTATGTGATATTACAGCAATGGCAAATTTTACAGATAATAGATGAAATACAAAATAGTAAAAATAAAAGAGCAAACCCAAACAGTATTTGAAAGAGAGTGGCTAAGATTCGGTCACGAGTCAAGCGACCAGTATTGCTGAGTCAGTTATGTCCCATCGAAGAAATGGCACGGGATGTACTTACGTTACGGAAATGTGGGTGATATACTCATCTGTCAAGTAATATACATTTATTACTAATGTAAGAAGAAAGTGGAATATGTTGAAATTGTATTTCTTGAATTTAACCCGTTTAACAGAGAAGTGATAATTGTGGCAACTAAAGAGCAAGTACTCCTTACTTTCAGTTGAAAAAAAATTCTTTCTTTTTTTTATTTAATTACTTAATGACGATACTTATTAGACTAAGAGATGTTGTAAGTAAAGTTTTAAGAGAAGTACAGTCCGATTTTAGGAAGGGGAGAGGGTTGGTCGACCAAATTTTCTCACTTGGATTAATAACTGAGAAGCCTCGGAATCTCGGACTCCTTTCTACTCAGTCTTAAAGACTATTAAATAAAAAACAAGTTTCTTTTTAACTGAAAGTAAAGAGCGACATTAAAACGAACAGAAATTATTCCGTATATGAAAGGGGCTATCCCCTCCTCAACGCCTCGCTCTTTACGCTAAAGTTTTATCGTTTAAAAAAATAGAATTGTGAGAAAGAGTCAAACTTTCGCGTAAAGCGCGAGGCGTCGAGGAGGGAACAGCCCCTTTCATATACGGAATAATTTCTGTTCGTTAAGTTTTAATGTCGCTCCTTATTTTCAGTTAAAAAAATTTGTTTTTTTTTATTTAATTTCTGAACGTTTTTGAATTAATGCAATTTTGATTTGGGCTCACCGTA
>NW_028300061.1:0-5000 GCF_049724085.1 Artemia sp. Qi Xiang Cuo
AAATGCAAGAGTTGGAATATTTCAGTTGTGTTTTGTCGTGGTTTACCGTGTCACAGTTACATTTTCTTGATTTTTCAAAGTTCATTTTGGATTTCTTTCATTGAAATGCAAGAGTTGGAATATTTCAGTAGTGTTTTGTCGTAGTTTACCTTTTCACAGTTACCTTCTCTTGATTTTTCAAAGTTCATTTTGGATTTCTTTCCTTGAAATGCAAGAGTTGGAATATTTCAGTAGTGTTTTGTCATGGTTTACTTTGTCACAGTTACTTTCCTTGAAATGCAAGAGTTGGAATATTTCAGTTGTGTTTTGTCGTGGTTTACCGTGTCACAGTTACATTCTCTTGATTTTTCAAAGTTCATTTTTGATTTCTTTCATTGAAATGCAAGAGTTGGAATATTTCAGTAGTGTTTTCTCGTGGTTTACCTTGTCACAGTAACATTCTCTGAATTTTTCAAAGTTCAGTTTGGATTTCTTTCCTTGAAATGCAACGGTTGGAATATTTCAGTAGTGTCTTGTTTTGCTTTACCTTGTCACAGTTACATTCTCTTGATTTTTCAAAGTTCATTATGGATTTCTTTCGTTGAAATGCAAGAGTTGGAAATTTCTGTAGTTTTTGTTGTGCTTTACCTTGTCACAAGTACATTCTATTGATTTTCAAAGTTCATTTTGGATTTCTTTCCTTGAAATGCCAGAGTTGGAATATTTCAGTTGTGTTTTCTCGTGGTTTACCGTGTCACAGTTACATTCTCTGTATTTTTCAAAGTTCATTTTTAGAATTCTTTCCTTGAAATGCAAGAGTTGGAATATTTCAGTAGTGTTTTGTCGTGGTTTACCTTGTCACAGTTACATTATCATGGTTTTTCAAAATTCATTTTTGGATTTCTTTCATTGAAATGCAAGAGTTGGAATATTTCAGTAGTGTTTTGTTATGATTTACCTTGTCACAGTTACACTCTCTTGATTTTTCAAAGTTCATTTTGGATTTTTTTCCTTGAAATGCAAGAGTTGGAATACTTCAGTAGTGTTTAATCGTTGTTTACCTTGTCACAGTTACATTATATTGATTTTTCAAAGTTCATTTTGGATTTCTCTCCTTGAAATGCAAGAGTTGGAATATTTCAGTAGTGTTTTGTCGTGGTTTACCTTGTCACAGTGACATTCTCTTGATTTTTCAAAGTTCATTTTGAATATTTACATTCTCTTGATTTTTCAAAGTTCATTTTAAATTCTTTTCGTGAAATGCATGAGTTGGAATATTTCAGTAGTGTTTTGTCATGGTTTACTTTGTCACAGTTACATTCTCTTGAATGTAAATTCTCTTGTTGTGCTTTACCTTGTCACAGATACATTCTCTTGATTTTTTAAAGTTCATTTTGATTTTCTTTCGTTGAAATGCAAGAGTTTGAATATTTCAGTAGTGTTTTTTCATGGTTTACTTTGTCACAGTTACATTCTCTTGAATGTAAAATCTCTTGTTGTGCTTTACCTTGTCACAGATACATTCTCTTGATTTTTCAAAGTTCATTTTGATTTTCTTTCCTTGAAACGCAAGAGTTGGAATATTTCAGTAGTGTCTTGTTGTGCTTTACCTTGTCACTGTTACATTCTCCTTATTTTAAAGTTCATTTTGGATTTATTTCGTTGAAATGCAAGAGGTGGAATATTTCAGTAGTCTCTTGTTGTGCTTTTCCTTGTCAAAGTTACATTCTCTTGATTTTCAAAGTTCATTTTTAATTTCTTTCGTGAAATGCAAGAGTTGGAATATTTCATTAGTGTTTTGTCACGCTTTACCGTGCCACAGTTACATTCCCTTGATTTTTCAAAGTTCATTTGGAATTTCTTTCGTGAAATGCAAGAGTTGGAATATTTCAATAGTGTTTTATCGTGATATACCTTGTCACAGTTACATTCTCTTGATTTTTCAAATTTCATTTTGTATTTCTTTCCTTGAAATGCAAGAGTTGTAATATTTCAGTAGTGTTTTGTTGTGGGTTACCTTGTCATAGTTACATTCTCTTGATTTTTCAAAGTTCATTTTGGATTTCTTTCATTGAAATGCAAGAGTTGGAATATTTCAGTAGTGTTTTGTTATGATTTACCTTGTCACACTTACATTCTCTTGATTTTTCAAAGTTCATTTTGGATTTTTTTCCTTGAAATGCAAGAGTTAGAATATTTCAGTAGTGTTTCGTCGTGGTTTACCTTGTCAAAGTTACATTCTATTCTTTTTTCAAAGTTCATTTTGGATTTCTTTCTTTGAAATGCAAGAGTTGGAATATTTCAGTTGTGTTTTGTCGTGGTTTACCGTGTCACAGTTACATTCTCTTGATTTTTCAAAGTTCATTTTGGGTTTCTTTCATTGAAATGCAAGAGTTAGAATATTTCAGTAGTTTTTTTTCGTTGTTTAACTTGTCACAGTTATATTCTCTTGATTTTTCAAAGTTCAGTTTTGGATTTTTACAGTCTCTTGATTTTTCAAAGTTCATTTTGAATTTCTTTCATTGAAATGCAAGAGTTGGATTATTTTAGTAGTGTTTTGTCGTGGTTTACCTTGTCACAGTAACATTCTCTTAATTTTTCAAAGTTCATTTTTGATTTCTTCACTTGAAATGCAAGAGTTCGACTATTTCAGTAGTGTTTTGTAGTGATTTACCTTGTCACAATTACATTCTATTGATTTTTCAAAGTTCATTTTGGATTTCTTTTCTTGAAATGCAAGAGTTTGAATATTTCAGTAGTGTTTTGTCGTGGTTTACCTTGTCACAGTTACCCTCTCTTGATTTTTAAAACTTCATTTTTGGAATTCTTTCCGTGAAATGCAAGAATTGGCATATTTCAGTAGTGTTTTGTCGTGGTTTACCTTGTCAATGTTACATTCTATTGATATTTCAAAGTTCATTTTGGATTTATTTTATTGAAATGCAAGAGTTGGAATATTTCACTAGTGTTTTGTCGTGGTTTACCTTGTCACAGTTACATTTTCTTGATTTTTCAAAGTTCATTTTGGATATTTACATTCTCTTGATTTTTCATAGTTCATTTTGAATTTCTTTTGTGAAATGCAAGAGTTGGAATACTTCAGTAGTGTTTTGTTTCTTTCATTGGCTTTCATTTTGGGTTTCTTTCATTGAAATGCAAGAGTTAGAATATTTCAGTAGTTTTTTCTCGTGGTTTACCTTGTCACAGTTACATTCTCTTGATTTTTCAAAGTTCAGTTTTGGATTTTTACATTCTTTTGATTTTTCAAAGTTCATTTTGAATTTCTTTAATTGTAATGCAAGAGTTGGATTATTTTAGTAGTGTTTTGTCGTGGTTTACCTTGTCACAGTAACATTCTCTTAATTTTTCAAAGTTCATTTTGGATTTCTTTACTTGAAATGCAAGGGTTGGAATATTTCAGTAGTGTCTTGTTGTGCTTTACCTTGTCACAGTTACATTCTCTTGATTTTTCAAAGTTCATTTTAGATTTCTTCACTTGAAATGCAAGAGTTGGAATATTTCAGTAGTGTTTTGTCATGATTTACCTTGTCACAGTTACATTCTATTGATTTTTCAAAGTTCATTTTGGATTTCTTTTCTTGAAATGCAAGAGTTTGAATATTTCAGTAGTGTTTTGTCGTGGTTTACCTTGTCACAGTTACATTCTCTTGATTTTTCAAACTTCATTTTTCGATTTCTATCCTTGAAATGCAAGAGTTGGAAAATTTTAGTAGTGTTTTGTCGTGGTTTACCTTGTCACAGTTACATTCTCTTGATTTTTCAAAGTTCATTTTTGGAATTCTTTCCGTGAAATACAAGAGTTGGAATATTTCAGTAGTGTTTTGTCGTGGTTTACCTCGTCAATGTTACATTCTATTGATTTTTCAAAGTTCATTTTGAATTTCTTTCGTGAAATGCAAGTGTTGGAATATTTCAGTAGTGTTTTGTCGTGGTTTACCTTGTCACAGTTTCATTCTTTTGATTTTTCAAAGTTCATTTTGGATTTCTTTCCTTAAAATGCAAGAGTTGTAATATTTCAGTAGTGTTTTGTTATGGTTTACCTTATAACAGTTACATTTTCTTGATTTTTCAAAGTTCATTTTGGATTTCTTTCCTTGAAATGCAAGAGTTAGAATATTTCAGTAGTGTTTTGTCGTGGTTTACCTTGTCACAGTTACATTCTCTTGATATTTCAAACTTCATTTTTGGATTTCTTTCATTGAAATGCAAGAGTTGTAATATTTCAGTCGTGTTTTGTTATGGTTTACCTTGTCACAGTTACATTCTCTTGATTTTTCAAACTTCATTTTGGATTTTTACATTCTCTTGATTTTTCTAAGTCCATTTTGAATTTCTTTCGTTGAAATGCAAGAGTTGGAATATTTGAGTAGTGTTTCGTCGTGGTTTACCTTGTCACTGTTACATTCTCTTGATTTTTCAAAGTTAATTTTGGATTTCTTTCATTTAAATGCAAGAGTTGGAATATTTGAATAGTGTTTTGTCATGGTTTACCATGTCAGAGTTATATTCTCTTGATTTTTCAAAGTTCATTTTGAATTTCTTTAATTTAAATGCAAGAGTTGGATTATTTCAGTAGTGTTTCGTTATGGTTTACCTCGTCACAGTTACATTCTCATGATTTTTCAAAGTTCATTTTGAATTTCTTTCATTGAAATGCAAGAGTTGGATTATTTCAGTAGTGTTTTGTTGTGGTTTACCTTGTCAAACTTACATTCTCTTGATTTTTCAAAGTTCATTTTGTATTTCTTTCGTTGAAATGCAAGAGTTGGAATATTTCAGTAGTGTTTTGTCATGGTTTACCTTGTCACAGTTACATTTTCTTATTTTTTCAAAGTTCATTTTGAATTTCTTTCGTTGAAATGCAATATTTGGAATATTTCAGTAGTGTCTTGTTGTGGTTTACCTTGTCACTGTTACATTCTCTTGATTTTTCAAAGTTCATTTTGTATTTTTTTCGTTGAAATTCAAGAGTTGGAATATTTCAGTAGTGTTTTGTTGTG
>NW_028300062.1:0-3000 GCF_049724085.1 Artemia sp. Qi Xiang Cuo
TTGTTTTCGCGTAAAAATACGTGAAGCATTTTTTACTCGTAAACTAATTTCTTAAACTAAATAGTTACCCCCGCCCTCCTGCCTCAGAAAGTTCAGAAAAAAAAACACAATAGCCTTATCTGTAGTGAAGCATTTTTCTACTCGTAAACTAATTTCTTAAACTAAATAGTTACCCTCACCACCCTCAGAAAGTTCAGAAAAAAAAACACAATAGCCGTATTGGTATTTTATAATTTTTATAATATTAAAATAATTTTTAAACTAAATGAGGTCGCACTCCTCACTCCGAACGGTCAGAGAATAACCCTCGCCGTAAAATGAGTGAAGAATGTGTATTATCGTACGATAATTTCTTAAACACAATATTTAACCCCTCCTCCTTCAGAAAATAAAGACAAAAAACAATCCATTTAAGAACATCATAATATCCTTATCTGTAGTTAAGCATTTTTCTACTCGTAAACTAATTTCTTAAACTAACTAGTTACCGTCACCCGCCCCCCTCAGTCAGTTGAGAAAAACACAATAGCCTTATATGTAGTGAAACTTTTTTCTACTCGTAAACTAATTTCTCAAACTAATTAGTTATCCCCTCTCCCCTCAGAAAGTTCCGAAAAAAACAAAAGCAGTATCTGTAGTGAAGCATGCTTATACTCGTAAACTGATTTTTAAACTAAAAAGTTACCCCCCACCTCTCTCAGAAAGTTCAGAATAACACAATAGCCGTATCTGTAGTGAAGCATTTTTCTACTCGTAAACTAATTTCTTAAACTAAATAATTACCCCCACCTCCCTCATAAAGTTCAGAAAAAAAAACACAATAGCCTTATCTGTAATGAAGCATTTTTCTACTCGTAAACTAATTTCTTAAACTAAATACTTACCCCCTCCCCCCCCCCAGAAAGTTCAGAAAAACACAACAGCCTTATCTGTAGTGAAGCATTTTTCTACTCGTAAACTAATTTTTAAACTAAAAAGTTACCCCCCACCTCTCTCTGAAAGTTCAGAAAAACACAATAGCCTTATCTGTAGTGAAGCATTTTTCTACTCGTAAACTAATTTTTAAACTAAATAGTTACCCCCTCCTCCCTCAGAAAGTTTGTAAAAAAAACACACCTCTTCAGAAAATCACAATAGCCTTATCTGTAGTGAGGCATTTTTCTACTCGTAAAGTAATTTATTAAACTAAATAGTTACCATCGCCATCCCCCCTCAGAAAGTTCAGAAAAACACAATAGCCTTATCTGTAGTGAAACATTTTTCTACTCGTAAACTAATTTTTTAAACTAAATAGTTACCATCGCCTCCCCCCCTCAGAAAATTCAGAAAAACAATAGGCTTATCTTTAGTGAAATATTTTTCTACTCGTAAACTAAAGAAGTAATTACCCTTTTCAAAAACATTAGTCGTTCTATTAATGAACCCATGAAACGAAACCAGTCTGTTAGCATCACACAATCTCGCTCCTAGTTCCAAAAAAATGGAATGCATGTACCGTTCGTAGTAATAGGTTTAAAAACCTATTAGCCAAGTTTTTTAAAAAACCGACTAATCAAGTCATCATATGGACTAACCGCCAGCTTTCTCTAACCGAGTGACACACAAAAAAAATGAGTGTCATATTAGAAAACCTGTCTGCCAAGGCATGTAGGGTTCATAGTAATAGATGACTGGCCATGGTAAGGCATATTACCGGTTAAACTTCACACATATCCATGCCTCAGGCTTGTGAAAGTGCATGTATATTTTCAACTAATTGGGCCCTTACTACTGACAAGTCAGACTGTGATCTAATCGGAAACAAGTGGAAACCTGCTATTACGAATAATGCACTTTGTTGGAAACAATCGGAAACAGACTAACCCGCTAATGCAGAAAGAGGTGGGAGGAGCTTTTTGTTTGTACCGAGAATGAAGACCAGAAATGATCTGCGATAAACTTACTGGATAATTCTATGAACTGTGCAATAAAGCGACAGACAAGCATAGCTCAGTGTTGAAGTGACCAAAGCCTATTTGTTCTGTAACTAAAACTATCTAAATCTGTATTTCAATAAATCTGCATAACTGTTGAAACACCTGGTTAAGCTATTAAAATAAACATAGGGTGCGTTATTGAGTCTTAAGAAACTCATCTGATGAAAGGAGATCAAATAGAATTGTTCGGTGTTAAAAGCAAACATTTTATTTTTTAATTCTGTTAAAGAGTATTGCATTTAAGTTTTTACTACCTTTTTCGGGAACTCTTACAAAAATTATGTAAGATAGCACTCCAAAAATGAACTTCTAAAGTAGAAATTACAAAACATAAAAAAACACACACACAAATATGAGAAAATACATCTAATATAGCTTCCTGTCGCGACTAGAAAACAATTTTTCTTTTACATTTGTGATTACTGGGATAAGTCTTGACCTTTGCCGTTTCTTTGAGTAGTAAGCTGAGAATACTTCTTCCCAACTGCAAAATTATTGTTACTTCTTTGTAGAAAAGTTTTGGGAAAATACTAAGATCTAACTATAAAACGAAGGTGAAAAAACTGTCAGTTTATTTTCGATTTCAGTGTACATCAAATAAAAAAAACAGCACATTAACTGTAGGCTCAGTCAAGTTTTGCTCAGAGTCAAACAAATTATTGCTTATGCAAAAGCCTATAGTTTAATACGAGAGAAAATTTTTTGAAATCTTGACATGATTTCAGAGATAGTTTACTGACATTACTGACATCCCTTCCTCAACGCCTCGCTCTTTACGCTAAATGTTTTTATTGTTTTAAAAGCTAAAGTTGTGAGACAGAGTCAAACTTTAGCGTAAAGCTCGAGGCCTTGAGGAGGGGACAGCCCCTTTTATATACGGAATAATTTCAGTTCTTTTTAAGTTTTAATGTCGCTCCTTACTTTCAGTTAAAAAAACTTGTTTTTTTTTTGGTTAATCTCGACAAGAAGTGACGAGGGAAATGCTATCAAAAACTTTCTCACAATTTCCCACAGCCAAGGACAT
>NW_028300063.1:0-1000 GCF_049724085.1 Artemia sp. Qi Xiang Cuo
ATCAACGAAATACTACCGGATTCGAGGAAACATACTTTAACCGGACTCTGCGAAACAAGATGGATGGAGCGCCGTGATTCAGTGATGCGTTTTCTTGAGCTGTACCGACCAATCCTGTGATCTCTGGAAGCTCTTGAAGAGAACGGAAATGCAGAAACATCTGCAAAAGTGGTGCAGTTGCTGGACACGATGAATCTGTCGCAATTTGTTGTGTTTCTCCATGTGGTCCAAGAGCTTCTGCCTTACGCTTCCACTGTGCAAGACTCTCCAGTCAGTTGAATGTGATTTGGCAGCTGAATGCAGGCACGTGGAGACTGTCCTTTCAAAAACAAAGGAAATACGAGGAAATGCTGCAACGGCTTTCAAGTCTATTTTTGACGAAGCTCAGCATTTTTCCGGGAGGTGGCCGAGAGTATGCATGCACGAGAGGTGACCAGAGGACGAGAGGTGGCCAGAGTATGTATGCAGACGATCCAGGCCTTCTCAACCACTACAAAACCTCGCTCTTCATTCCTTTCCTGGACCACTTCACTTCTGAGCTGAAACAGCCATTTGAGCTTCACCAGAAACTGCTGTCAAATCTCAGCGTCCTTTCTCCTGCCAAAATTGTTTCTGACGATCTGAAGGCATTAAACCTGGAGTCATTGGTTGAATTGTATGGCAATATTCTTCCTGAATCAGACTGTTTGAAGCAAGAGATTGAGCTATGGCGCATCAAGTGGGAGAATGTTCCGGTATCAGAAAGGCCTACTTATGCTGTGTCTTCGCTTCAGGCATGCGACGCCACCTTTTTTCCAAATATTTTTCTTCTTCTGGCTGTTCTTGCGACGCTACCTCTTAACACTGCTACTCCGGAAAGAAGTTTCTCAACGCCAAGAAGACCCAAAACCTGGCTGAGAAATTCAACAGGAGAAGAACGACTGAGTGGCTTAGCCCTCCTTGCAGTCCATAGGGACGTTGGCATCTGCCCTGACAAGGTCATCGACATTTTTGCAGGGAA
>NW_028300064.1:0-5000 GCF_049724085.1 Artemia sp. Qi Xiang Cuo
TTACTGGCCGATGTGAAAGAGGCTGTTCAAACGCTTACTTTTTCTTTATGCACTCGAATCATACAAAATTTTTACAAGAACAAAAATATTATCAAAAAACTATTAAAAAAGAATTAAATGACACATCGAGGAATGACACATCGAGCATTTACTAAGCAAAAATGAGTAAAGAGTAGTTTTAAAAGTCTATAAAAAAATACCAAGTTTAAAAGTCTATTCCATGTCCCCAGACTTCGATAAATCTCTGACACATAAGCCTATGTGTCATTATGACAATTAATCATTATTAATTATGACATTTACGACAATTATGATATTTATATTTATGTTTAAGAGGTAATTACTTGGCAAAAGCAAAAAAAAAAAAAAAAAAAAAAAAAAAAAAAAAAAAAAAAACTGTCGTCCTAATCCAGCAATTGAGACAAATGTGCACTTGAACGAGGCTCTCACCTTTCACATCCATCCAACTACCTAGGACCAAACAGTATACCCAAACCATCAACCAAATAGAAAAGTCCAAATCCATGCAAAGTTGTCATCAATAAATGTAAGTCGTTGTAAAATTACCAGCAAAAGCACCTTAAATCTAGCTAAATATTTCCAAGTAAAACCTTCCATTTAGGGCTCATCAGAAGAAATACCACCGGCCTTATCGGGTTTCGAGGCTTTACATTCTTTACCCAGCACGGTGGCGCCTCTACCATAAGTTCTATATGGTAACCCTATGTCAGGTAAAACCTGTGAAATACATGCATACTAGTCAAGCTATTAAAAATTAAATACAAAAAGTGTTTCAATGTTTCCATAGTAAAATCCCAGAGGTCACAGAAAGAGACCATTCTGGAACAAATGAAGACATGTCCAGATGTATCTTTTATTGGTATCTGGAACCAATTACCAATTTAAAGATCCTCAAGCTTGTTTGAAACCCCTAGAAACTCAAACATCCAAAAAAAAAAAAAAGAAAAGCGCACGAGAACGTAGAAGAAAAGATCATTCAGTATTTCTTTATAATTTTTTGTATATTTACTTAAAAGTTCATGATACATGAAACTAAATTTTTTGAATTGCCAACTAATTTTTTTGGCAGAAAAACCCCTTAAGATCAGTTTTTTGCTCAGCTTTTTACATCTATTTTTAAAATCTGTATAATTACTACATATTTTTGCATACCTAAAAAATTGGGAATAATAAGCCCAATAAGTAATATTTGAATGTATATTACTTTCAAGATATGGAAAATTAATTACTTCAAAATTAAAATCATCCGTTTTATTATATAATTTAAAAACTAATTTATTATTATTTGAAATATTAATATTTAAATCTAAGAAATGGTCGGAGTGTCCCATCCCATAGCTAGGCTCAAGAATTAACTCTTGTGGATATTATTTGAAAAAAACTACGTTTTCTAAAGAGTTAAAGAGGCTGAGTTACAAGGTCGAACCTTAAAACGTACAGGGATTAGGAGGCACAGTTGGGGCTGCCGCCCCCAAACCCCCGTTTTCGCAGCCTTTAAATAAAAAAAAAGTTTTTTAAACTGAAAGTAAGGAGCGACATTAAATCTTAAAACGAACAGAAATTATTCCGTATATGAAAGAGGCTGTGCCCTCCTCAACGCCTCGCTCTTTACGCTAAAGTTTTTATTGTTTAAAAAAAGAGTTGTGAGAAAGTCAAACTTTAGCGTAAAGAGCGAGGCGTTGAGGAGGGCACAGCCTCTTTCATATACGGAATAATTTCTGTTCGTTTTAAGATTTAATGTCGCTCCTTACTTTCAGTTTAAAAACCTTTTTTTTTATTTAAAGGCTGCGAAAGCGGGGGTTTGGGGGCGGCAGCCCCTCAACTGTGCCTCCTAATCCCTGTACGTTTTAAGGTTCGACCTTGTAACTCAGACTCTTTAACTCTTTAGAAAACGTAGTTTTTTTCAAATAATTTCTGCACGTTTTTGTACAGTTTATTACTTATTATTGCTCCTTGTAACTCAGCCTCTTTAACTCTTTAGAAAACGTAATTTTTTTCAAATAATTTAAAAAAGAAGCTGAGTTTCTTTTTAAAGTTTGAATTCAGTATTAAAAAAATTGTTCTGATGGTGAATCGTACCCGGGTTTTCCGCTTGAAAGTCTGGAGTGTAAGCGCTAGACTATACAGACACAACAGTAATTGTTTTTTAGTATATGGAAGCTATTTTCGACGCAAGCAAATTCCCAAAAAACTTGATATTTGGTTTTTGGAAAACAGGGAAGGAGTGATCAGATTGAGCTGAAATTGCGAGGGTAAGCTTCCAAGCCCCAGGAAAGATTATCCTCCAAATTTCAGCCCGATCAGACAACGTTAAAGGGGGGTTGTGGTCGGAAAAATTAACATGGGCTAATATAGGAAAAGAAGGTTTTTCGTAAATGTAAATTCGGGGGATAATTTTTTCGGTCTGACAATATCAAAAGGCCCTAACAGGTCGAATTCTGCTTCAAATGAGTCCTCATTCACCCGGATCCGTTGCCAACTGTGGCCTGTAGGCGTGGCTAAGAAAAAAAAGAAATGAATTTTAAGTGGCTATATTTGGTTTTTTGAAAACAGGGAAGGAGTGATCGGATTGAGCTGAAATTTCGAGGATAAGCTCCCGGGCCCTAGGAAAGCTTAACTTCTAAATTTCAGCCCTATCGAACAACGTTAAAGGGGGGCTATGGTGGGAGGGTCCAAAATTCCGGCCCAGTTGACCCCATGAAGATAAAGTCAGAGGAGGATTAAATTTTGCAAGTTTCTTAGTTTGAGCTTGGGCTACAAAATGCGATTACTGCCGTCTCTCTGCGACCTCTAGGACCTGAAATCGCTTAACATTGTGGTGGGTCGCCTCTTTATAGAGGCACAAGTGTGCCTCCTTGAAAAATGAATTATCGGTTTTTCACACTAATTTAAGACGTATATGGCTGTGTATATATAATTGTGTATATATATAGGTTAGTTCACACGGATGGGATTCCCATCAATCCTCAAAGGAATTCCTTACAGGATTGACCGTTTTCCTGTCATGTCTTTGGGTTGGATTTTTTTCAACTTTTTCCCTTGTAAACAGATGGATATAATGGGAATTTCAAGGCGAAATATTTAAAAGTTAAAATAATGTCAAGAATAAACCATTCAAAGACTCATAATCTTATAGCAATGGTTGAAGGTTACCCGTATTTATTTGACACCAGTCACAAAGAGTATAAAAACATAAAGAAAAAGCAGCAGACATGGGAGGAAATATCGCTTTTTCTCAATGAACCAGGTAGGTTTGCTCAACTTGCTAGGCTATAAGCAAATGGTTATATTCCTGCTGGAAGCACAGACTTATCAGTCATCACAATTTTCTGCCTGATGAAGTTGGATTTGAGTTTTTTTTCCAGTTCAGTCTATTGAAAGTAAAAATTATTTAAGAATATCAATAGCCTAGCCCAAGTTGCATGATAGGCCTAAAGACCTAGGCTTATTTAACATATCTTTTTTTTAAATTAAAGTAAATAAGATTTCATGTAAATAGAAGCCATAAAATTCCCATTTTTATACTAAAAGCTAGACAATATTAACAAGTAGGCTATAGTCATGGCCTAGGGCCCTAACAAGTAGGCCTAGGTAACCCAAAGTAGCCTACTTGGGTGGTGCACAAACCCAGGTGTATATTTTAGATAGTCTAGCTTTCATAAGTATAGACAAAATGTTCCTTCTTGGATTAGTTGTATAGACCTATCAATTTAGACAGTTAGGACTAGGCCTAGGCAAGTTGGGATTGGCTGACCACATTGTCAGAAAATAGTTTTGTTCAAAATTAAAATTATGGCAAAAGTTAAACCTACAGCCTTACTTATTTATTAAGTACAAATATTCAGCTTTACAAGACAGTTATCTTTGATTAAATATATCCAAGATTGAATGTGTCTCTGATCTACATTACTTTGCTCTCAGTTTAAGATTAAATGTCCAAGGTTTGGCAACATTTTTCAAATTTAAGCTCTAACTTTAAATGTATGTCCAAGATAAAGCTCAACTTTTGACTGTTGCTGTATATGGAAAATTCCAAAATGTATAGGCCTTTTGATAAGATATTCAGTAAATTTCTAGGTGATACTGTAATTTAGCTAGGATGAAAGTGAAGACCTGATTTGATCCTTTTTTTATGCTCTTTCATAATACAATAATTGCTTCTGTTGCAAATTTTATCTTGATCCCTTAAAGGGGCCATAAAGTTATTTCATATTAATTATGAAAGAGCATAGAAAAATCATCAAATGATGTTTTCACTTTCATCCTAGCTAAATTATATGGCCCACTGCACATTTACCTTGAACTTTAGCCCCCTAATGTGTAAACATATACCCTGAATTGTTGATGGGAAAGTTTAAAATTGCAAAATTCAGCACTATTTTTATGGATTCATTTGAAAAACTTGAAACAGTAGGAAAAAATTTTATATTTGAGTTGCCTAATAAATGAGATTAAAATTTTTATGAATAAGTATATTACTCTTGAACAACTTATTTATAAAATAGTAACAAGTTTTTAACCACTTTTCAATAACTTAACTAGTGTTGATAACTTCTTTGTGGGGTTACAAAAATGATATACCTTTTGGGCTTCTTTAAGGGCTCAAGATGGAATTTACAACAAAAGCAATTATTGTATTATGAAAGAGCATAAAAAAGGCATCAAATGACATTTTCACTTTCATCCTAGCTAAATTATAGTGCCACCTAGAAATTTACCAGATATTCAAGTTAATCACATTTATTAAGAAGAACTTGGACAAATTCAATGATGAAATAATCCAATTTCAAGGTCACCTGACAAGAGATTTAACAGTAATTTAATTATTGAAGCTGTGATAAGCTGTCTAACTGCTTCATACCTTAGTCTGGGGTATAGTTCTAGTTGAGGAGATTCTTGCTAACTTTTGAAGTAGCTGAGCTAGGTAAATGATACATTCAGTAATGAATACAGAGCCCTATTTATGGGAAAGTTATACC
>NW_028300065.1:0-5000 GCF_049724085.1 Artemia sp. Qi Xiang Cuo
TTAAATTAAGATTTGAAACCAAGACCAGAGGAATTTTTTAGATTTTTCATTGGTCTAAGATGCAACAGTATTATACTTTTTTAATAGCATGGAAAAGAACGACTATTGAATGCCTCGCTGTTTATGTTAAGAGGTGAAACAAAGACCGGAGGAATTTTGTAGATTTTTCATTGGTCAAGCAATTTCCACTATTTAATGGCTCCCTCCACCCTGACCCGCCTCAGCGGCCACCGTGGCGACTCCTGCCATAAAACACTTTAGCGTAGAGAGCGATGCGCTGAGAAGGGGACAGCCCCTTGCAAATACGGAATAATTTCTGCTCGTTTTAAGTTTTAACGTCGTTCCTTAATTTCAGTTAAAAAAACTTGTTTTTTTTTTATTTAATTATGTTTAAAAACTAAATGTTGCCATAAGACTGAATATAAAAGAACTTTGTGCGTGATGTTTCGCAATAAGAGTTTAAAATTGGGAATTTTTTTTTTTTTTTTTTTGGTGTAGTTGTTTTTTATTTTTTGTTTTTTAGACTTGATAGAAATTATGAAACCAGTTGGTAGTTGAATTCACCTCTTGGAGACACAATACAGAAATTTAATTCAGGAAATTATATAAAAAAAATTGAAAAAATTCTTTATTAATATTCATTATCGATTGAAGTTGCTTCCTAGACAGACAATACAGCAATTTCACAAAATCTAAGTATAAGAGTGATTAAATTCTATATCAACATCCATTTCTCGGATACATCGGAAAAAGTTGACACAATCTAAGTACCAGAAAGAATAAATTCATTTTCAAAGTTTTTATCGGATGCATCCGATAACAGTCATAAAATCCAAGTTCGATTCATTTTGGCTTCATGTGTTGTTACGTTGAATTTAGATTAGACCGGTTTTTCTTTCTATAGTAGAGACTAGCGTATATTTTTAGAGCAGAAAAAAAATTCTGGTTAGTCTGAAGTTGATTGTGAGAGTGTTAGAACTCTAAAAAATGGATAGATGGCTAAATAGATAGATGGGAAAATGGCTAACAGCCTATTATTTCGGGCTTAGACCATAGACAATCGATTGGCTATCTTAGAATTTTTATTCTCTTGGTTTTGTTACTTAGTGGCAAAAATGGCAGAAAATACCACTCTGGTGTAGCTTTTCAAAAGATGTGTATTGAGGGAGGGAGCTAACAGCCTCTTATTTCGGGCTTAGACCATAGACAATCGATTGGCTATCTTGGAATTTCCATTCTCTTGGTTTTGTTACTTAGTGGCAAAAATGGGAGAAAATACCGCTCTGGTGTAGTTTTTCAAAAGATGTGTATGGAGGAGAGAGCTAAAAGCCTCCCTCCTTAACTTTAAGTTAAGAGGTGAAACCAAGATCAGAGGAATTTTTGAGATTTTTCATTGGTCAGAGATGCAACAAGGGTACACTTTTTAATAGCATGGAAAAGAACGAGTTTTGAATGCCTCGCTGTTTAGGTTAAAAGGTGAAATCAAGACCAGAGGAATTTTTTAGATTTTTCATTGGTCAGAGATGCAACAATGGTACATTTTTTTGTAATAGCATGGAAAAGAACGACTATTGAATGCCTCGCTGTTTAAGTTAAGAGGTAAAATCAAGACCAGAGGAATTTTTTAGATGTTTCATTGGTCAGAGATGCAACAATGGTACATTTTTTTAATAGAATGGAAAAGAACGACTATTGAATGCCTTGCTGTTTCAGTTAAGAGGTTAAATCAAGACCAGAGGATTTTTTTTTAGATTTTTAATTTGTAAAAGATGCAACAATGGTACATTTTTTTTAATAGCATGGAAAAGAACGACTTTAGAATGCCTCGCTGTTTAAGTTAAGAGGTGAAATAAAGACCAAAGGAGTTTTTTAGATTTTTCATTGGTCAGAGATGCAACAATGGTACACTTTTTTAATAGCATAGAAAAGAACGACTTTTGAATGCCTCGCTGTTTAAGTTAAGAGGTGAAATCAAGACCAGAGGAATTTATGAGATTTCTCATTGGTCAGAGATTCAACAATGGTACACTTTTTTAATAGTGTGGAAAAGAACGACTTTTGAATGCCTCGCTGTTTAAGTTAAGAGGTGAAATCAAGACCAAAGGAGTTTTTTTTTAGATTTTTCATTGGTCAGAGATGCAACAATGGTACACCTTTTTAATAGCATGGAAAACAACGAGTTTTGAATGCCTCGCTGTTTAAGTTAAGAGGTGAAATCAAGACCAGAGGAATTTTTTAGATTTTTCATTGGTCAAAAATTCAACAATGATGCATTTTTTTTTAATAGCATGGAAAAGAACGACTTTTGAATGCCTCACTGTTTAAGTTAAGAGGTGAAACCAAGACCAGAGGAATTTTTGAGATTTTTCATTGGTCAGAGATGCAACAATGGTACATTTTTTTAATAACATGGAAAAGAACGACTTTTGAATGCCTCGCTGTTTGAGTTAAGAGGTGAAATCAAGACCAGAGGAATTTTTTTGATTTTTCATTGGTCAGAGATGCAACAATGGTACATTTTTTTTTAATAGCAAGGAAAAGATTGAATTTTGAATGCGTCACTGTTTAAGTTAAGAGGTGAAATCAAGACCAGAGGAATTTTTGAGATTTTTCATTGGTCAAAGATGCAACAGTGGTAAATTTTTTTTTGATAGCATGGAAAATCCCTCGCTGTTTAAGTTAAGAGGTGAAATCAGGACCAGAGGAGTTTATGAGATTTTTCATTGGTCAGAGATGCAACAATGTTACACTTTTTTAATTGCATGGAAAAGAAAGACTTTTGAATGCCTCGCTATTTAAGTTAAGAGGTGAAATCAAGACCAGAGGGGTTTTTTAGATTTTTCATTGGTCAGAGATGCAACAATGGTACACTTTTTTAATAGCATGGAAAAGAACAATTTTTGAATGCCTCGCTATTTAAGTTAAGAGGTGAAATCAAGACCAGAGGAATTTTTTAGATTTTTCATTGGTCAGAGATGCAACAATAGTGTATTTTTTTATAGTATGGAAAAGAACGACTTTTGAATGCCTCGCTGTTTAAGTTAAGAGGTGAAATCAAGACCAGAGGAATTTTTGTGATTTTTCATTGGTCGGAGAAGCAACAATGGTACATTTTTTTTAATAGCATGGAAAAGAACGACTATTGAATGCCTCGTTGTTTAAGTTAAGAGGTGAAATCAAGACAAGAGGAATTTTTTAGATTTTTCGTTGGTCAGAGATGCAACAATGTTATATTTTTTTTTGTTAATAGAATGGAAAACAAAGACTATTGAATGCCTTGCTGTTTAAGTTAAGAGGTGAAATCAAGACCAGAGGAATTTTTGAGATTTTTCATTGGTCAGAGATGCAACAATGGTACACTTTTTTAATAGCTTGGAAAAAAACGACTTTTGAATACCTTGCTGTTTAAGTTAAGATATGAAATAAGGACCAGAGGATTTTTTGAGATTTTTCATTGGTCAGAGATGCAACAATGGTACACTTTTTTAATAGCATGGAAAAGAACGACTTTTGAATGCCTCGCTGTTTATTTTAAGAGGTGAAATCAAGACAAGAAGAGTTTTTGAGATTTTTCATTGGTCAGAGATGCAACAATGGTACACTTTTTTAATAGCATGGAAAAGAACGACTTTCGAATGCCTCGCTGTTTAAGATAAGAGGGGAAATCAAGACCAGAGGAGTCTTTGAGATTTTTCATTGGTCAGAGATTCAACAATGGTACACTTTTTTAATAGCGTGGAAAAGAACAACTTTTGAATTCCTCGCTGTTTAAGTTAAGAGGTGAAACCAAGACCAGAGGAATATTTTAGATTCTTCGTTCATCAGAGATGCAACAATTGTACATTTTTTTAATAGCATGGAAAAGAACGAAGATTGAATACCTTGCTGTTTCAGTTAAGAGGTGAAATCAAGACCAGAGGAGTTTTTTTTAGATTTTTCATTTTTCAAAGATTAAACAATGGTACATTTTTTTTTTAATAGCATGGAAAAGAACGACTTTAGAATGCCTCGCTGTTTAAGTTAAGAGGTGAAATAAAGATCAGAGGAGTTTTTGAGATTTTTCATTGGTCAGAGATGCAACAAGGGCACACTTTTTTAATAGCATGGAAAAGAACGACTTTTGAATGCATCGCTGTTTAAGTTAAGAGGTGAAATCAAGACCAGAGGAATTTTTTAGATTTTTCATTGTTCAAAGATTCAACAATGATACATTTTTTTTAATAGCTAGGAAAAGAACGACTTTTGAATGCCTCGCTGTTTAAGTTAACAGGTGAAATCAAGAACAGAGGAATTTTTGAGATTTTTCATTGGTCGGAGATGCAACAATGGTACATTTTTTTAATAACATTGAAAAGAACGACTTTTGAATACCTCGCTGTTTGAGTTAAGAGGTGAAATCAAGACCAGAGGAATTTTTTTAGATTTTTCATTGGTCAGAGATGCAACAATGGTACATTTATTTTTAATAGCATGGAAAAGAATGGCTTTTGAATGCTTCGCTGTTTAAGTTAAGAGGTGAAATCAAGACCGAGGAGTCTTTGAGATTTTTCATTGGTCAGAGATGCAACAATAGTGCATTTTTTTAATAGCATGGAAAAGAACGACTTTTGAATGCCTTGCTGTTTAAGTTAAGAGGTGAAATCAAGACCAAAGGAATTTTTGTGATTTTTCATTGGTCAGAGATGCAATAATGGTACATTTTTTTAATAGTATTGAAAATAACGATTTTTTAATGCATCGCTGTTTAAGTTAAGAGGTGAAATAAAGATCAGAAGAATTTCTGAAATTTTTCATTCGTCAGAGATGCAATAACGGTACATTTTTTTTTGTTAATAGCATGGAAAAGAACGACTTTTGAATGCTTAGCTGTTTAAGTTAAGAGGTGAAATCAAGACCAGAGGAATTTTTGAGATTTTTCATTGGTCAGAGATGCAAACATAGTACTTTTTTTAATAGCATGGAAAAGAATGACTTTTGAATACCCCACTGTTTAAGTTAAG
>NW_028300066.1:0-3000 GCF_049724085.1 Artemia sp. Qi Xiang Cuo
ATCAAGAGAATGTAACTGTGGCAAAGTAAACCACTACAAAACACTAATGACATATTCCAACTCCTTCATTTCAACAAAATAAATCCAAAAATGAACATAGAAAAAATCAAGAGAATTTAAGTTTGACTAGGTAAACCACGACAAAACACTACTTAAATATTCCAATTCTTGCATTTCAATGAAAGAAATCCAAAATGAACTTTGAAAAATCAAGCGATGTAACTGTGACAAGGTAAACCACAACAAAACACTACCGAAATATTCCAACTGTTGCATTTTAACGAAAGAAATCCAAAACGAACTTTGAAAAATCAAGATAATGTAACTGGGACAATGTAAACCATAACAAAACACTACTGAAATATTCCAATTCTTGCATTTCAACAAAAAAAATCCAAAAATGAACTTTGAAAAATCAAGAGAATGTAACTGTGACAAGTTAAACCATAACATAACACTACTGACATATTTCAACTCTTGCATTTCAACGAAAGAAATCCAAAATGAACTTCAAAAAATCTAGAGAATGTAAATGTGACAAGGTAAACCACGACAAAATACTATTGAAATATTAAAACCCTTGAATTTAAATTAAATAAATTAGAAATTAAATTTTAAAAATAATTATACTGTAAGTGTTACAATTTAACAACCACAACACACTATTTAAATAGTAAATCTCGTGAATTTCAAAGAAATAAATTCAAAATGAACATCGAACAATATATAGTAATATTATAATAAAATTTAAACCACCCAACACCAATAATTAAATAGAAAAAAACGTCAAGTTAAATGAACTACATTCAAAAATAACTTTGAAAAATAGGAGAAATTAAGGTTTTCAATGTAATAAAAGAACGAAAACAAATTACATAGTCAAGCTCTATCAGTTTAACGAAAGAAATCCGAAATGAAATTTGAAAAATCTAAAGACTTTAATTTTGATAATTTACACCACGCCACAAGAATACTGAAATAGTCAAACTCTATAATTTAAAAGAAGTAAATTCAAACTGATAATATAATAATTACGATACTTTAACAGTTACACGATAATGTAACGATGACAATGTAAAACGTACAAACACCCTAATTAAATATTCAAACTATATAATTACAATGATACAAATACAAACTTATCATTGAAAAATCAAGAGAATGTATTTGTGACAAGGTAAACCACTACAAAACACTACTGAACTAGTCTAACTATTACAATTCAACGAAACAAATTAAAAATAAACTTTGAAAAATCAAGAGAATGCAACTGTGATACGGTAAACCACGACAAAGCACTGCTGAAATAGTCCAACTCTTGCACTTCAAGTAATTAAAACAAAACTGAGATGGGAAAAAATCAGTAGTACTTAATTTTTACACGATAAAACACAACTAATCTCGACTGAAATATTTCAACTCTATTATGTCAACGAAAAACATACAAAAGAAAAGTTTAAAAAAAAGTGACTGTAACTGTGAAAAGGTAAAAAAAGACAATACACTACTGAAATATTCCAACTTGCATTTCAACGAATGAAATTAAAAATAAACTTTGAAAAATCAAGAGAATGTAACTGTGACACGGTAAACCACGACAAAACACAACTGAAATATTCCAACTCTTGCATTTTGACGAAAGAAATCCAAAATGAACTTTGAAAAATCAAGAGAATGTAAGTGTGAATGTAATCAAGAGAATGTATTTCTAAAGAACTAAAATCAGTATATTGACTGGTGCTAGACTTCCAAAGTAAATATGGATTGTCAGCAATTTTTGCTGCCAGTTCAGCTTTGATATTGGCAACGTGATCATGGAGCAATTTACAAAACTTTCTTTTTGTATAAATATTGATGGCATTTACAACTCCAACTAATACAAAGCGAATATTTCGAGGGGACAAACGCCTCTCTTCTTCAGCGCAAAATGAAAAAAATATAATCAATGAGAGTGCAGAAGAAAAAACCAACAAAATAAAACGTGGAAAGTCCCCTTGAAATTTTCACTTTTTTGTGTTTGTAATTGTTTTCATTTGGCCTTTAAAAACCCCATTTTCGCTCGTTTTTGTTTCTTTATGTTATGCCAGGCCAATGTGGTTTAACAAATTATCTTCTTTTCAATATGTCTTGAGTTTGAGTAAAATTCTAGATGGCAGACTGTTCTTAATCTTGGAAATTAGTTGAGTTACTTTAATAAAATTTCATAAGTGGATCCTGAGCCTTAATTATTTGGGAAGGTTTTTGAAGTTACAACCTCTACTACTTCCTCAGGGGGGGGAGGGGTGGCATCCTCCCTATTTTGTCCCCCCTCTAGATTTTGAATTTTTTATTTTTTGCAAATGACCTTGTACTTCTCCTTCAAACAGACACTGACCTCTCATAGACTGTAGACAACCTGTGTTATAGAAGTGATTAAACCAAAAAACAAGTTTTTTTGTTCAAATTATAGTGAAGAGCAAAATTTAAATTTACTAGTGGGGGGGCTGACCTTTCCTCAATGTCATGCTCTTTATGCTAAAGTTTGACTTTTTGTCAATTCTTTAAGAACAACTGATGAAACACAAGGGCCATTGAATCAGAATGATAAACTGTTTAAAGCACTTGAAAACTTCAGCATAACGAGCAAGGGTTTGAGGAGGAGGCAGTCCGCCTCATATATGGAATAAAGAGTTAAAGAGGCTGAGTTACAAGGTCGAACCTTAAAACGTACAGGGATTAGGAGGCACAGTTGGGGGCTGCCACCCCCAAACCCCCTGCTTTCGCAGCCTTTAAATAAAAAAAAAAAAATTTAAACTGAAAGTAAGGAGCGACATTAAATCTTAAAACGAACAGAAATTATTCCGTATATGAAAGAGGCTGTGCCCTCCTCAACGCCTCGCTCTTTACGCTAAAGTTTGACTTTCTCACAACTCTTTTTTTAAACAATAAAAACTTTAGCGTAAAGAGCGAGGCGTTGAGGAGGGCAAAGCCTCTTTCATATACGGAATAATTTCTGTTTGT
>NW_028300067.1:0-5000 GCF_049724085.1 Artemia sp. Qi Xiang Cuo
TAATATAAACTTATCTCAGCGGGATATTAAAATATTAACCCCTCGCCCCCAACCAGTGTTTTCTCTGCTCCCCCCTCCCTCGGAAATATCTAAATATAATGTAAATTTTTTGCAAAGAAACCGCTCTTTTTTTCTAGTCTTTGCTATTTTCTCTGTTGCTATCGCTTAAATATCTCATAAGTGAATATTTTTATATAATTTTCTAGTTTTACTGCTATTTCTCACCGCTATGAAACTCAAAATGCTATTTTTCACAATTGAATACTATTGTATTAATCTAGGTCATTAGTCTCCATATATGCATATAAATGGATCTGTTTCGCCCACATTCTGTTTAGTTGTATCATTAGCGGTTAGTGGTTAGGCCAAGTCTAGGATTCCAATGCTTTTACGGAATTCTCTGTTTATTTCTGAATATAGCGGAATTAGTTGCAAAATTAGAGTTAGATATTTAGGGAAGTGGATTTCTATGTAAGAGCTAAACAAGTTATATCCCCAAAAATAATAATTGCTATTTATGTCATGGCTGAAAGGGGGGGGAGGGGGTTGTTTTTCTCCTGTCAAATTAAAACGGTTTCATGCAGACAATTGCAATTTATTAAGCACATGCCTATGCAATCTATATTTGCTTGAGAACCGGTGAAATCTTATTATTTTCAAATTATGGTCTAACAATATATTTAGGACATTTGGTGAAATGAGGGGAATATGCCACAATTCAGTCACCGCCTCATTGTAAAGTGAAAAAAAAACTGTTTCTTCACGCGTTGGTGAACGGGTATGGAGCCGAGAATTCGCTGAGAAAAAGATAGCTTTTGCACCGTAGCGGCCGGGAAGCGCCGCGATGGCCGGCTCGGAGGGCGGGGGAGCATTAAATAGTAGAAATTGGGAAAGGGGGTTGTTTGAACAAAATCAAATTGTCAATTCTGTGTAAAGCTGCGTTTTAGATTGTAAATATCTTATATTAAGTTTGATATTTTGGAACTTTCAATTCAATTAACCAAATGCTACTATGTGCGTACGCGCATCCTAAGTATATAGACACGGGCAGGGTCTTGTGGCGAATCAAAGTGGAAAGACGAAGACAACGAAAGTTGGAATCTCGGTACTTCTGCCATTCTTTCTTTTGCGCAGAAGATCAAGAGCGTCCCTTAGACTATTGTATAATATAATCGTTTCATTGGCAATCGGTGAACTAATATAGATCTTGCCCTCCTTCTTTGAATAGTTGAAATGAAAAGCTCCTTTTTTACGAGCGGAAATTCTTTTATTAATAGAACGACATAAATCATTCATACAGGTGAGTTTCTCGTAAAGTAATTCAATATATGGATAATTCATCCAATTGATTTTTTGAATTTGTTCTTGATCACTTGAGGATGGTGGTGGCGGCCAAACATAGGGTCTAATTTTTATATCATATTTACGATCTTTTCTCAGGATGTCGTAGGTATTTTTGAGAATACAGTCGATGAGAGCCACTTCATACTTTCCGTCGTCGAATTTTTTGGTGGGGGAGAGTTTCGTCCAAAAATCACTTGTTCTATTCTAGTCATTGTATATAGGATCGGAAACATTGGACATGAAAGTCACAGAGGAATTATTGGGCATTGTTATTATCTTCAACACCGACCCAAGAATCAAAATCTGAGTTGTATCTTAGCTAGCGAACAAGCAACTATTTCTTGCCCCTACGAGTACGACTCTTTAATATCTTTTCAATTTGATAAATTTCAGTAGTGTTTCTAACTTTTTGCAGTTCGTATTCATAAAAACAGCCGAGAATCTCATCATCTTTGGTGTCTCGCAGTCGATATGTTGTGGGTTCTGTGTCCAGGATTTTAGACACGTTAAAAAGTTCGGTGATCCATAAATAATTCCCCTTTTCAAAAATATTTGTGGTTCTATTAATTCGAACAGTATCACCAACATTGAATTTCTTCTTCACATTTTTTTTCTTCTCTATCATTGGAGTATTGCTTTAGAAAAGTATCAAAGGTATTTTCATTGTAGTGAACATCCCGAGGGCTTGAGTTGGATAGAGATCGATGGGGTCGATGGTTGTATATCTGCATGATTTTATCTAAATCATGAATAAAAGCCGTTGTATTTTTCAGGCTACAATATCTTGAAATTAATAGACGAATCGTTCTTATTAATCGTTCAGCCAATGCAGCCTTTATCGGGCTGTGACTATGATAAAGTGTTGTATTATATTTCAAAAGAACCTTTTGCACATGGGGATTAACAAATTCACTGCCACGATCCGATTGAATTTTTCTATATGAATCCTGTTCAAGAATACTTTCAATGCCCTGAGCAACTTCAACACCTCTCTTTGATCGCAGTGGAATGGCATTGGCATAGCGACTAAAGATACTGATTGCCACCAGAATATATTTGTATGGCGCATTGTGACGCCGTTAAACTGCGTCTAAAGTTAAAAGATCCGTTTGTATTATATGCAGAGGGAAAAAGGCTTTAGTTTTTCGATATTGTTTGCTGCTAAGCCTGTGATTCCGATGAATGTGTGCAACTTGGTTCATTCTCTAGATATTCTTTTGCATTTTTCAATGTGGTGCCGGAGACACCTTTAGAAAGCGTTTTGGGAGAACTTAAACTTCCCTCTTCACCAATATGTTCAGAGACACGTTTCATAACGTCATCCATTTTGAACGTAAGCATGTAGTGTAATTACTATTCCCCTTGTGCAAGATGGATGGTGAATCATTTCGTCTTCGATTTTGAATAGATGTTGCAGGTGTTATAAAATAAGTACTGGTGCTGATATTATTTCAAAATAATGAATCTTCTTCTTCTTTTTTAAATGGTGTTGTTGCTTGAGGGGGACTATATTCTCTTAGTTTCTTTAGTAGTTGGTTACTACCAATAGTACATTTTGGGAAATTTGATACACTTAGAAAGGTGTACAGAATAGTGAAAATTTATGAAAGTTCGCCAATATTTGTAAAACTTTCACAAACAGAACAAACTAGAGAGTATCCTTATTACTAAAATTCTGATTTTTTTCTATTTGCTATCAACTAGGACGCGATGTTCATCAGGACTTTTAAGTATGAGGTATCATAATGTTCTTTGATTCTGTTCTCTATAGGTGACCGGCAGTAGGTTCCCAATTTTCATTACAATTGAATTCAATTCTTTCTCCTTTGATTGCAGTGCTGCTGACTCTCGAGGAGGTGCTGTCTTTTGAGAGGGATCGGTGGTGGCGGCGACGGTGGCTCTCTCACGATAGGGTTTATTTTTGTTCAAATATCGCAATGCATCTTGAAGTAAAACCAATTTTTTGTCATCGGCAATATTCTGCTCATTAATGAATTTCTTTATATTGTCTTCAAAACGTTCGATGGGCGAGAGTACAAGTTCAATTGGTGTCAATTTATAGGGTTTAGTAATTCTCTCTCTAGAGAAAACTGTTTACAATTCCTGCAATTATTGGAAGTAAAAGTGGGAAAAAGCTACAGCCCGCTTGAAGGAGGTATGTTAGTTTAAAGTTTTGTACCATGTTTTTAAATGCCCAGGCGCGTAAAGTGGAACGATGTTGCGTTGTCTGTTGTCTAACACCTTCTGGCAGTTGAACCTTGCCCTCAGTTAAATTTAAACAAAGTTCAGATATTAGATTATTGAAATCATTCACAAAACCATGTTTGAGTATGAACTTCCTATGCATGGATTTTAAATTGCTTGAAATGGAAAATAAATGCCGTTGTCTGTGGAGATTACTCAATGTCATAACGCCAACTAATATCCTTTTCTACTTTTCACCGGAAGATATGCTGTAATTTCATTGTTGAAAATGTCGGTGACTACGCGTAGATCCTCGGGTGTGCTCTGATTAAGATCCAGCAAAATGTAACCATAGGGTTTATTAGTCGCCTGAGTGTACGCTGACAACAGAAATTTTGGGGCGCCGGGGTATATCTGCTTATTGAGAGTTATGAGCGAGCTAGAATCACGAACGACTCGATAGATAATATAGATAGTGCAATTCAAAGCAAGGGTTCGCATACATTTGCTCTGATAAATCAGATTGTGTAGAACTAGGATTGTGGAAATGTGTTCATGATGGGAGCGAACAGTGAACAGTTGTAGTATTTCCTGTGAGAACGGTTCAATGGATTCAGCCAAATCATCAATAATCAACCAAGAGTTCGATTCAATACTATTGAAAACATCAAGTCCCCGTATGAATTGTATTGATATGGTTGTGGCAATAGCTTTTATTTGATCGTAGGACTCCTGCCAAATACTATGGAAATCGTATATTTTTTTCGGCTTTTCCAAAGACATTTTATCGAAATTTTGAATTATACTGGTTAAGAGTTTTGTTTTGCCCGACATTGTAGGCCCACGAAGAAACGATCTGAAGGGTGTTTTAAATTGATATATGTTGCTGCTGTTGACAACATCGGACTACAACCAACTGTAAATCCTAGGTGTCCAAGGAATAAGTAGTAGTAATAATTTTCCCATAGATCTATCTAGTACTGGTTAACAAGAGTAACAACAAAAAAACAATATTTCATGGTAGCATTTATTTCGGCAACATGAAAACTCTTTTTGTTCAACATGAACAACGATAAAATAACAATTGTTCAACAAGAACAACAACAATATTTCATGGCAGCATTTATTTCGGCAACATGAAAACTCTATTTGTTCAACGTGAACTGCAACGATAAGAATAACACTTTATGTTCAACAAGAACCTGACAATATTTCATGGTAATTTATTTCGACAACAGGAAAACTCTATTTGTTCAACATGAACAATGATAAAAATGAAACTTATTTTCTTTAAACACTTTTTGTCCATCAACATGAACAACACATGTTGTCTTTAAACACTTTATCCATCAACAACAACACATTATTTATATTAGTAGCAAACACACTATTTTCTATATAAAAAATGAGCACTTGAAAAAAAACACTTGGAACATGAACTAGCACAGTTGAACATTATGAGTTTAAAATGG
>NW_028300068.1:0-2500 GCF_049724085.1 Artemia sp. Qi Xiang Cuo
ACACACACAAAAAAACTTACACCAACACGCAAAAACTTACATTCACACAAAAACTTACATGCACACAAAAACTAACACACACACACAAACTTACACACACACACAAAAACTCACACACACACACCAAAAATTACACACAAACACACACATTAAAAATAACAAACACACGACAAAAATTACACACACACGCAAAAACTTACACACACACACACAAAAACTTACACACAAACACACACACAAAAACTTACACATGCACACTAATACTTACATGCACACAAAAACTAACATGCAAACAAAAACATACACACACACACACACACAAAACTTAAACACACAAACGCAAGAAAACACACAAACACACCCAAAAACTTACACACACAAAAACAATTACACACACACACACACACAAAAAAACTTACACATGAACACAAAAAAAACACACAAACACAAAAACTTGCACACACACACACACACAAAACTTACACACACACACACACGAACAATTACTCTCACACGCCAAAAATTACAAACAAACACACATACACACACACACACACAAAAACTTCCTAAATCAAGCAAACTAAAAATTGAACGATAAAACTTACATGCACACAAAAACTTACAACAAAAAACCAAAACACAAACATTAAACACAAACAAACACGAACAAAAACACAAACACGCCAAAACATACAAAAACAAACAAAAAAAAAAACACAAAAACACAAAAAAACAAAAACTTACAAAAGAAAACAAAAAAAACTCACACACACACTCAAAAAAAATTACACACACACACACACAACCAAAACTTACACACACACACACACGAAAACTTACACACACACGACAAAACTTACACACACAAAAACTTACACATGAACACGAAAACTTACACACACACACACTAAAACATACACACACACTCCAAAACTTACACACACACACACACCCACAAACTAACACACACACACACACACAAAAAAACTAACACATGCACAATAAAACTTACATTCACACAAAAAATTACATGAACAAAAAAAATAACACACACACAAAAAAAACTAACACACACACACACACATACGAAAACTTACACACACACGCCAAAACTTACACACACACAAAAACTCACACACACACACACACACATACACAACAAACTTACACATGACACACAAAAACACACACACACACACACACACACAAAACTTACACACACACACACACACAAAACTTACACACACACACACAGACAAACTTACACACACACACGCACATAACTTACACACACACAAACTTACACACACACACACACAAACTTAGACAAACACACAAAAAACTTATATCCACACTCAATAGCTTAGACACACAAAACCTTACACACACACACAAAAACTTACACACACACGCAAAAACTTAAATTCACAAAAAAACTTACAAGCACACACAAACTTACACACACACACAAACTAACACACACGCAAAAAAACTTACACACACACAAAAAAACTGACACACACACAAACTAGAACTTACAAACACTTGCAAACAAAAACACACACACAAAAAAACTTACACACACACACACACACACACAAAAACTTACACAACCACCCCAACACAAACATGCACACAAAAACTGATACACACACACACGAAAACTAACACACACAGTTAAAAACTTACACACACAAAATCTTAGACACACAAAAACTTACACACACACACACAAAAACTAACACCCAAACGCAAAAAATAACACACACACACACAAAAACTGACACACCCAAAAACTTACACACGCACACACACACACAAAAACTTACACACACACTCAAAAAACTGACACACACACAAACAAAAACTTACAAACACACACAAAAACAAACGCACACACAAAAACTTACACTCACTCACAAAAACTTACACACACACACAAAAACTTACACACACACACACACGAAAAATTACGCACAAACACGAAAACTTACACACACACGACAAAACTTACACACAAAAAAACTTACACACACACACACACACACAAAAACTTACACATGCACAAGAAAACTTAAATGCACACAAAAACTTACATGCACACAAAAACTTACACAAACGCGCAAAAACTTACACGCACACACAAAAACTTACACACACACACTAAAACTGACACACACACACAAAACACACACACACACACCAAACAAACACACACACAAAAACTTACACACACACACACACACAAACACACACACACACACACACACACACACACACACACACACACACACACACACACACACAGCACACACACACACACAAGACTTACACACACACACACACACACACACACACACAAACACACACACACACATACACCCACACACACACACACAGACACACAAAAACTTACACACACACACACAAACACACACACACACACAAAAACTTACATGCACACAAACACTTACACACACACACAAACTTACACACACAC
>NW_028300070.1:0-1000 GCF_049724085.1 Artemia sp. Qi Xiang Cuo
AATTTTATTTTTAGCTTAGTTTCCATTTTGTATTATTATTTATGAATTATCAACTATGATGTTAATTATGTTATTATAATTGATTATTATTTTTAGGCTGCTTCTAAAGGTCTCGAAGCCACTCATGACCATAGAACGCATCTTTGAGACTCCTATTCTAAAATGTCTTCTTTTTTTTCTTTGCAGACCTCGAAAGCAAAGATGGGCGACAACGTGTAGGCTCTGTCCTGACAAGATATGGTTGTTTTTCTCATTCCATGCGTGTGTAATTTTTTTCGAATAATAGTTGGATGTTTCGCAATTACATGCCAATGTTAATTGATTGTGGTTTTAAATGTTTATAACTCAGTGGAATTGATATATTTGGGCAAAATATCTATTGTTCCAAACAAAATATTTAAATGATATGATTGATAGTTATCAGACTTTTTTTTTAATTTTGTGATGTCGCGCAATAAATTAAAAAAAACAACAAAAATCTACTTTTCTTCCTGTTTGAAGTGTCTTGACAAGAGTCGCTACAGGATAGGGTTGGGTGTATATATCACAAGGCAAAGGGGAGAGCAAAGTAAAATTGCAAAGTTGTTATATTTGGAAGGTTACGGTTTAATGTAAAAACTCAAATGAACTTTTTATTTAGGCAAAAAGTTCAAAATTTCCAGTGGTGGATTCAAGGCTTAACTCTGAATAGCTCTTGCAGTGCCGTATCCATGGGGGGGGGGGGGGTTAACACCCCTCCGCCCCCCCCCCACAAAAAAAACGTCCTGCTAATACAAAAGTAACAAAAATGCATGTAAACAAATTGTTGCTTACAGAAACCTTAATAATCACTAATCTATTGTAGTCAATGGGTCATAAGTTACACCATTTGTAATTCTGAAACGTTTAATTGTTACACCAAAGAGGTTGTAAGAAATTTTTTTCAGTCAGTTTAGTTTCTGACTTTGTCAAAAAAAATAATTTTGTTTTTGCACCTAAGCAAACAAGAATCGATATTTCT
>NW_028300071.1:0-5000 GCF_049724085.1 Artemia sp. Qi Xiang Cuo
ATAATTTCTTTCTTGAAGTCAACTCTTGGATACACAATACGAAAATTTCCTTCAATAAATTAGGAAAACATTTGTGAGTAAGAAACAAAATTTTTTTTGATTTTACCTCTTGGATATACAGTACAGATACTTCATTCAAGAAATTATGAAAAAATCGCAAGTAAGTAATTTTTTTTTTTCTTTATCACAAACAGTTTTCACTTAGCTACACGATATAGAAGTTTAATTCAAGAAATTATGAGAAAATTCTCAGTAAGTAACAATTTCTTTCTTGAAGTCAACTCTTGGAATACACAATATGGAAATTTCATTCAAGAATTTCATGACTTAGATACACGATGTAGAAATTTAATTCAAGAAATTATGAAAAAATTCTCAGTAAGTAACAATTTCTTTCTTGAAGTCAACTGTTGGATACACAATATAGAAATATTATTTCCGAAAGGATGAAAAAATTGTAAGGAAGTAACAAACTCTTTCGTAACAAACTCTTTCCCGACGGACCGTCATTAATACGAAATACAAACTCTTTATTTAAGAGACAATGAAAAAATTGTAAGTAAGTAACAAATTCTTTCTTGAGCACACATCATGGATACACAATACAGAAATTGCATTAAAGAAACTATTAAAAAATTTTAAGTCAGTAGCAAATTCTTTTTTGAATTCACCTGCTGGATAAACGAAAAGACATGTAGTTACAGAATTTATGACAAAATTCTAGGTTAGCAACAACTTCTTAATTGTTTTCACCACTTAGATATACGACGTATAAATTTAATTCAAGCAGTTATGAAGAAATTCTCAGTAAGTAACAATTTCTTTCTTGAAGTCAACTCTAGGATACACAATACTTAAAATTCCTTAAAGAAATTATGAATATATTTGTATGTAAGTAACAAACTCTTTTTTTTGATTTCTCCTCTTGGATATACAGTACAGATACTTCATTCAAGAAACTATGAAAAAATCGCAAGTAAGTAACTTTTTTTTCTCTTTATCATGCAAGACAATTTAGTCAAACTTTAGCTTTACACGATGTAGAATTTTAATTCAAAAAATTACGAAAACATTTTGAGTAAGTAACAACTCTCGTCTTGGAGTATACTCCCGTATACTCGGTACGGAAAAGTCATTCAAGAAATTTTTCAAGAAATTGTAAGTAAGTAACAGGCTTCTTATAGAAGTCGCCTCTTGAATGTATCATCAAGTTAGATTACTCACGGAACTCCATTAAAAACATTTTAAAACTAAATACTATTTGATTGCCTTTCCTTGGCACCTTTCCAAATGAGCGGGGATTCCCCACCGGTTCCTACACATTGCAAAAAAGTGAGCATTACAAAAACTCCACGTTTTCAACCAGACTGGTTTTTTAGCTAAATCTTTGGAAACAACCCGGAAAATTTTTCTGACCGTTTAAGTTTTGATTCTAGTGTTCTCAGTCAAAAGCTATTATCTTGAGAAAAGAGCTTGAGAAAATCGCCATGAGTATCGAGAAATGGGGAAACATCCTCCAAAAGTCGACAGAAATGCCCCCCTGCAGCGCTCTGTCGGATATGATGAATAAAATATGCAAACTCGACATAGCTTTATTTAATTTTTTAAGGTTAATTTAGACGAGGTTACGTGCGCGCGCACGTAACCTCGTCTAAATTAACTAAAAATGATAAAGCTATGTCGACTGCTATTTTATTCAATGTGAGAAACGCTGGGGATCCCGCTCATTTGGTAATAGAACTGTCTCAAGGTCATAGTGACAACAACATCAAATTAAGTCAGAAATAGAGCTGGCTGTTTCCAAAGATCTAGTCTGTTAATGAGATCATGTCTTCTTGAATGTAGAACATGTATCTGTCACTTGTATATGTCAAGTAATGAGATCGTAAATCAATGAAAATGAGCTTGTTACTTACTTACAAATATTTTCATAATTTCTTGAATGAAATTTCCGTGTTGTGTATCCAATAATTGACTTCAAGAAAGAAATTGTTACTTACTGAGAATTTTTTCATAATTTTTTGAATTAAATTTCTATATCGAGTAACTAAGTGAAAATTGTTTGTGATAAAGAAAAAAAAGTTACTTACTTGCGACTTTTTCACAATTTCTTGAATGAAGTATCTGTACTGTATACCCAAGAGGTGAAATCAAAAAAAAGAGCTTGTTACTTACTTACACATACTTTCATAATTTATTGAATGAAATTTCCGTATTGTGTATCCAAGAGTTGACTTCAAGAAAGAAATTGTTACTTACTGAGAATTTCTTCATAACTTCTTGAATGAAATTTCTACATCGTATATCTAAGACCTGAAAACAATTGAGAGTTTGTTACTTACTTAGAATTTTGTCATAATTTCTTGAACGAAATGTCTTTTTGTTTATCCCGCAGGTGAATTCAAGAAAGAATTTGCTACTTAATTACAATTTTTTCATAATTTCTTTAATGAAATTTCTGTATTGTGTATCCATGAGGTGAATTAAAGAAAGAATTTGTTACTAACTTAGAATTTTGACATAATTTCTTGAATGAATTTTCTGCATTGTGTATCAAAGAGGTGCGTTAATGAAATAGTTTTTTAATTTATTACAATTTTTTCATAGTTTCTTGAATTAAATTTAAGTTTTTTTTATCAAAGAGTTTAATTAAATAAAGAAATTGTTACTTAATGATAATTTTTTCATAATTTCTTGAATTAAATTTCTAAATCGTGTATCTAAGTCAAGAAATTCTTGAATGAAATATCAGTATTGTGTATCCAAGAGTTGACTTCAATAAAGAAATTGTTACTTACTGAGATTTTTTTCATAATTTCTTTAATTAAATTTCTACATCGTGTAGCTAAGTGAAAATTGTTTGTGATAAAGAAAAAAAAAGTTACTTACTTGTGACTTTTTCATAATTTCTTGAATGAAGTATCTGTACTGTACATCCAAGAGGTGAAAACAATAAGAGTTTGTTACTTACTTACAAATATTTTCATAATTTCTTAAATGAAATTTCCGTATTGTGTATCCAAGAGTTGACTTCAAGAAAGAAATTGTTACTTACTGAGAATTTCTTCATAATTTCTTGAATTAAATTTCTACATCGTATATCAGAGTCGTGAAAAAAATTAATAATTTGTTACTTACTTAGAATTTTTTCAGAATTTCTAGAACGGAATGTCTTTTCGTTTACCCATTAGGTGAATTCAAAAAAGAATTTGCTACTTACTTACAATTTTTTCATAATTTTCTTTCATGAAATTTCTGTATTGTGTATCCAAGAGGAGACTTCAAGAAAGAATTTGTTACTTACTTACAATTTTTTCATAGTTTCTTAAATGACAATTCTAGTCATGACATGAAAGTCATGACAATTCTATCAATCACGAGCATTTGTTTTGTCTTTTCACGCATCAGAGGCGTTAGTGAGCTTATCAGTCCACTGGATACCATGGGCACCCATACGGGGGGGGGGGAGTGGGGATGCCATCCCCCCCCTGGCGGAATGACGGTGTTATATATTGTAATAATTGAAAAAATTTTCCACAGAATAAGTTCAAAGAAAAGTAAAGAGCTCTATTAAGCCAAAAATGGGCAGAAATAGAGTCAAATATTCTTCCAAGCGTAAAACTACGACAAATCACTATCAACAATTAAATGAAACTGAAAGCGAACAGAAATTATAATATATTACCGAGTCAATTTCAAAACTAGCAAAAATTAACATTACTAGGGCTGACAACCCCCATGTCTTCTCATGACGTCAGTTTAATATACCTATACTGATATTTATTCTTTAAAATAAAAATTAGGTAAAAAAAGGTGAGTAAAAAGAGTTTTTTACTTATTTAAGTAAAAAAGTGAAAACATTTCAAAATATTTTGTTTTCAGTAAAGCGCAAATTATGTTATGGTCTTGAAAAGGCATATCAGCCATACAAAAGTTAATTTTTGCTCGTTTCGAGTTTGACTCCGCTATTTATTCTAATTTCTGGTCATTTCCAGCTTAAGTTATTTATTGATAGTGATGTGTGGTAGTTTTACGCTTGGATGATTACTTGACTTCATTTTCGCCCATTTTTGGCTTAATGGAGCTCTTTACTTTGCTTTGATAAGCTTGTTTTGTGGAAAAAGTTTATTAGATGAATTTCTTTTCGTTTTTTATTGACAAAGTCATTTTCATGAAAAAAAATAATATTTTATATCTTTTCGTTTTTTTTTCTATAAGAATCCATAGTTTGGCATAATTGTGGGGGTTTGAAATGCCCAACATCCCTAAAGACATAGTTTCTGGACCGTTCTACTATGCTGAACAAAATAGTTGTCTCAAAATTATGACTAGATGTGTTTGGGAAGTAAATCGGCTTCAGAGACGGGCTGATTGCCCTCCAGTCTCTTTATAATAATAGAAAGGACCCTAGAACTTTTAATTTTGAATCGAATTAGCTTCTTTAAATGTTTCAATGATATTTCTAGATATTATATAGTGGTGCTGCCTATGATATTATATGCCTTTTTGAAAACCGGCATGAATACAGTTTTTTGTTTAGTTGGAACGCCACCTAAACACTTCCTAGAAGTTTCACTTTAATACTCTTAGCGTCATTAGTTACAGTAAGGGTAGTTGTAGTACTAAAAGTATTTACATAGTGCCTTCTGGCTAATTCAAAATCCCCCACAATCTACTCTTATAGATCTAAATTAATAATATAAGTTGTTCTTAAGATATTGCTTTGTCACCTTTTTGAAAGTTTACATGCTCATAGTTTGTTTTGGTTTACTTCAAGGTCCGCCTAAATATTTCTTATATTTGATTACTGGTGACATTGTTGCATTCTCTTTGGACTATTGGCTACAAAATGACTGTCACACAATTTCGATTTAAATGTATTTGGGAAAAAGAAGATATCAGGGAGAGAACGGGGGGGGGGCTATTTTCTCTCATCACGCTTGACTCTTAAAATGGAACTAGAAGTATGCATTTCCAATCAAATGGGCCTCCTCTAAAGT
>NW_028300072.1:0-3000 GCF_049724085.1 Artemia sp. Qi Xiang Cuo
TTAGAGTTATAGTTTATTTTATTTTTAGATTAGTGTTTAGTTTTAGTTTAGAGTTTTAGTTAGTTTATTTTAGTTTTATTTTAGTCTAGATTTTTAGTTTTAGTTTACTTTTAGTTTAGTTTAGATTATAGTTTTAGTTTAGCTACAGTTTGCTATAGAGCTTTAGTTAGAGTTTTAATTTAGTAGCTTATTTTGGTTTTATTTTAGTTTTAGATTAGTGTTTAGTTTTAGTTTAGAGTTTTAGTTAGTTTAGTTTAGTTTTAGATTAGTGTTTAGTTTTAGTTAGAGTTATACTTTAGTAGTTTAGGGATTAGAATTTATTTCTAGTTTATTTTTAGTTAGTTTAGTTTTAGTTTAGTCTAGATTTTTAGTTTAGTTTTAGATTAGTGTTTAGTTTTAGTTTAGAGTTTTAGTTAGTTTAGTTTAGTTTTAGTTTAGTCTAGATTTTTAGTTTTAGTTTTATTTTAATTTTAGTTTTTTTTATTTAAGATTTTTAGTTTTAAATATGAGTTTTAGTTAGAGTTTTAATTTAGTAGCTTAGTTTGGTTTTAGTTTATTTTTAGATTAGTGTTTAGTTTTAGTTAGAGTTATATTTTAGTAGTTTAGGGATTATAATTTATTTCTAGTTTAGTTTTAGTTAGTTTAGTTTTAGTTTAGTCTAGATTTATAGTTTAGTTTTGAATTAGTGTTTAGTTTTAGTTTATAGTTTTAGTTAGTTTAGTTTAGTTTTAGTTTAGTCTAGATTTTTAGTTTTAGTTTTAGTTTACTTTTAGTTTTTTTTAGTTAATATTTTTCGTTTTACATATGAGTCTTAGCTTAGAGTTTAGTTAGAGCTTTAATTTATTAGCTTAGTTTTGTTTTAGTTTAGTTTTAGATTAGTGTTTAGTTTTAGTTTAGAGTTTTAGTTAGTTTAGTTTAGTTTTAGATTAGTGATTAGTTTTAGTTAGAGTTATAGTTTAGTAGTTTAGAGATTAGAATTTATTTTTAGTTTAGTTTTAGTTAGTTTAGTTTTAGTTTAGTCTAGATTTTTAGTTTTAGTTTACTTTTAGTTTAGTTTAGAGTTTTAGTTTAGATACATTTTGCTAAAGAGTTTTAGTTATAGTTTTAATTTATTAGCTTAGTTTGGTTTTAGTTTAGTTTTAGATTAGTGTTTAGTTTTAGTTTAGAGTTTTAGTTAGTTTAGTTTTAGTTCTATATTAGTGTTTAGTTTTAGTTAGAGTTATAGTTTAGTTTAGTTTTAGATTAGTGTTTAGTTTTAGTTTAGAGTTTTAGTTAGTTTAGTTTAGTTTTAGTTTAGTTTAGAGTTTTAGTTTACTTTAGTTTCTTAGTTACGAGTTTTCGTTTTACATATGAGTTTTAGTTAGAGTTTTAATTTAGTAGCTTAGTTTGGTTTTAGTTTAGTTTTAGATTAGTGTTTAGTTTTAGTTAGAGTTATACTTTAGTAGTTTATGGATTATAATTTATTTATAGTTTAGTTTTAGTTAGTTTAGTTTTAGTTTAGTCAAGATTTATAGTTTAGTTTTGAATTAGTGTTTAGTTTTATTTTATAGTTTTATTTAGTTTAGTTTATTTTTAATTTAGTCTAGATTTTTAGTTTTAGTTTTAGTTTACTTTTATTTTTTTTTTGTTAATATTTTTCATTTTACATATGAGTTTTAGTTAGAGTTTTAATTTAGTAGCTTAGTTTGGTTTTAGTTTAGTTTCAGATTAGTGTTTAGTTTTAGTTTAGAGTTTTAGTTAGTTTAGTTTAGTTTTAAATTAGTGTTTAGTTTTAGTTAGAGTTATAGTTTAGTAGTTTAGAGATTAGAATTTATTTTTAGTTTATTTTTAGTTAGTTTAGTTTTAGTTTAGTCTAGATTTTTAGTTTTAGTTTAATTTTAGTTTAGTTTATATTAGAGTTTTATTTTATATAAAGTTTTATAAAGAGTTTTATTTAGATTTTTAATTTATTATCTTATTTTGGTTTTAGTTTATTTCTAGATTAGTGTTTAGTTTTAGTTTAGAGTTTTAGCTAGTTTAGTTTAGTTTTAGATTAGTGTTTAGGTCTAGTTAGAGTTATAGTTTAGTTTAGTTTTATATTAGTATTTAGTTTTAGTTTAGAGTTTTAGTTAGTTTAGTTTAGTTTTATTTTATTGTATATTTTTAGTTTTATTTTTAGTTTTATTTTAGTTTATTTTATTTTATAGTTTTATTTTATATAAATTTTTATAAAGATTTTTAGTTATATTTTTTATTTTTTATCTAATTTTTTTTTTATTTTATTTTTATATTATTGTTTATTTTTATTTTATAGTTTTAGTTATTTTATTTTAGTTTTAGTTTATTCTAGATTTTTAGTTTTAGTTTTAGTTTAATTTTAGTTTAGTTTAGATTAGAGTTTTAGTTTAGCTACAGTTTGCTAAAGAGTTTTAGTTAGAGTTTTAATTTAGTAGTTTAGTTTGGTTTTAGTTTAGTTTTATATTAGTGTTTAGTTTTAGTTTAGAGTTTTAGTTAGTTTAGTTTAGTTTTAGATTAGTGTTTAGTTTTAGTTAGAGTTATAATTTAGTAGTTTAGGGATTAGAATTTATTTCTAGTTTAGTTTTAGTTAGTTTAGTTTTAGTTTAGTCTAGATTTTTATTTTTATTTTTATTTTAATTTTAGTTTAGTTTTAGTTTAATGTTTAGTTTTCTTTTAGTTAGTTTAGTTTTAGTTTAGTTTTAGTTTATTTTAATTTTATTCATTACCTTTATTTTTAGTTTAGTTTTAGATTAGAGTTTTAGTTTATATAAAGTTTGCTAAATATTTTTTTTTAGAGTTTTAATTTAGTAGCTTAGTTTGGTTTAGTTTAGTTTTATATTAGTGTTTATTTTTAGTTTAGAGTTTTAGTTAGTTTAGTTTAGTTTTAGATTAGTGTTTAGTTTTAGTTATAGTTATACTTTAGTAGTTTAGGGATTAGAATTTATTTCTAGTTTAGTTTTATTTAGTTTAGTTTTGGTTTAGTCTAGAATTTTGGTTTGAGTT
>NW_028300073.1:0-3000 GCF_049724085.1 Artemia sp. Qi Xiang Cuo
GGTCCTAGATGCCCAAGGGGACTCTTCAATAACGCCCATGAAGCCTTCTGACCCTTCCAACTCGCTATTTGCACCTGATCACTCCATTTCCCTGAACTTGTGAACTTACATCCCAAATAAATAAAATTCTTAACTTCTTTCATCTCTTTCCCTTTGAAATAAAACTTATTCTTTTCCCTTTCATCATTTCCAAAAACTAATATAACTGATTTTTCAATATTTAAAACTAATTTTTTACTCTCCAAATAACTATCCAAAATCTCTAACATCTTTTGCAAATCCGGAGCCGATTTCGCAAGCAATACTATGTCATCTGCAAATAATAAACAAAACAGCTCCAGCGACATTTACTTTAACATAGGGACATTTCTATTTCTAAAATACTGCTCAATATCATTAATAAAAACAGAAAACAAACGCGGTGATAGAGTGCATCCCTGTTTGAGGCCTACATTACTTAAAACTGGCCTAGAATAAGAAATACCTACCTTCACTACTAGTTTAACCACCTCATATATTTTCATTATAACTTCTACTAACCTGATTGGCAATCCTAATTTCACCAACACCACTTTCAACAAACTCCTTGAAACTTCGTCAAATGCTCCCCTAATGTCCAAAAACGCCGTATATAGCCTATTTTTACTATGCCTCGTATATTTACTAGCTAAAGCCTGTAAACAAAATATTCGATCAATTGTACTATAGTTTTCCCTAAACCCTGACTGACATTCAATTAATATACCTTTATAATGCAACCATTTATCCATCCTACTAGAAAGGACTCTACAAAATAGCTTACTGATAGAACTTCCTAAACTTATCCCCCTATAGCTCTTGTGCAGGTTTCCTTCTCCTTTCTTAAATAATAGGATCTAAATCGATATCTGCCAATTTTGAGGCCATAGAGGTGTACTTACAATTGCCGGGAATATCAATGCGAGCACTCGCAGTATCCATGCTCTTGACCATTTCCCCCTCCTAATTCAACCCTAATAGGCACGTGATCCGACCCAGCCAGCGCCATCACCTCAAAATCCACACAACAAGAAAGGAGCCCCAGACTAACAACCCCATAATCTATAACACTTGGAGATCTACCCAAAAAACATGTAAAATCCCCCACTCATTTATCCTTCCCTTTCCTCCCATTCAAAATAACCCAATTCTGCTTACCACAAAAATCCAATAATTTGTTACCCCAATTATGCTTTCTCCTATGACCATCTTAACTCGTCCAACTCATAACCGACGGCTCAATCGTATAAGCTCCATTCAGTTTTTCCTAGTTCTAGACCCACCTCCTTCTTACGGCCTCCTTCGTTCTCTCCTGTACATCCGTTAAAATCTCCTAGAAAAATAAAGTAATCGGATGGAATCTGTTCTGAAAAACGATTCATATCTTTTTTTTATACCTCACAGGTATCTCCATTCCTAAAATGGCCAGTTTCCGGCGATAAATACACTAAACAAAAGATAACCGATTTAATACCTAAAGATACTCGCACCCACACTAGATTACATTAAATACTTTTAAACCAAGATACGTTTTGCCATATATTCGTTATCGATAATGCAACTCCTTCTTAAGTTTTACCATTCTGCAATCGCTTTCTTTTTGATCCGATACAAGAAAAATCTATTTTCTCCTCTTTTCTCGGCCATGTTTCTGTTAATGATACAGCTGAAAAAATTATGACAATAAAAAAGACCTTCTAATATGAGGTACGAAAAACCCCGAACATTCCAATGCGTTAAATGACATTTGTAATTTCACCATGGCCCTGCTTATCCTATTCACTACCTGAGCCGATGTGTTGTGACAAGTTAAATGGCCACCCAAGTTCCATGTTATTAGGATCGTCAGCTCTAACCGACTTGTTCTTCTATCTTGGGTGGTCATCTGGGCTAATAATTTGTTGGCTGTTACGTTTGGGAGCCCCCACAGGCCCGTCAAAAGTTGATGCGGAGCCTTTTTTAATAACAGGAGTTTCACTGTTCACCCCATTTATTTCGTTATCACTACTAAGCTCCTCCACTACACTAAAGAAAGATTGAATTGAGGATGAAGATCCAGAACACGATCTTAAACTGCAAGGTTCTTCCAGGTTAAATTGATTATTTTCAGAAGAAAAACTCTTCACTAAACTTTTTTGTGACACTGATAAAGACCCAGATTCACAGTGAAACTTTTGTCCCAAATTTCTCTTAAAATGGTTCATGGTACTTGCTGAAGATTCTATATTAGGGGCATGCGTAACCTCAACTATAGACTGATTATTAAAGCTCTACGTAAAACATCACTGACCAAGATGTAACTTGGTCCCTCTTAGTCTTGCTTCTCGATTTTCTTCTCTAGCCCGTTCAAGAAAAGGCTTTAGGCGGTTACGGATAGGCAATTCACGCTTTGTGTAATCGGGACTAACACAAAGACTCGCCCTTTTCAGTTGCGCACTTGAACACAATATACTATCACAAATGTAACTGCCTGTAAACTTAACCAACACCGGTCGTTATTTAGCGTTTAACCGAAAAATGTCTCTAATATCCATCATTTTCAGCCCTAAATTTGACATAGGCAAGTTGAGTACTTTCATTGTATCTTCTCGTAACGAAGCACCGTTGTTTGCAGGGTTGAAATTATATAAGACCAAATTACACTTTTTAAATTCATTTTCTAGCCTTTGCAGCTTTACGTTAGTAGCCGACATTTCAGCTTTCAAACTTAGGTAATCATTCTTCAATTGTGACGTATCCTCCGAGAAATTCTCTACTGTCGAATCGCGACGAAATAGCAGATAGGTCGTTTCTAAGTTCTTGAACCTGCGACGAAACTATTTCTATTCCGTTCAATTTTCGATTAATTTCTTGTAGAGTTTCAGAAAAATTAAAAGAAGTCATAATTAATCCGAAAATATGGTTATTATAATTAGAAAGATTGGTTTTTTTTATGTGAGGGCCGAGCCACACAAATTCATCTGAGTAACTATTCCAGTGCCT
>NW_028300074.1:0-5000 GCF_049724085.1 Artemia sp. Qi Xiang Cuo
TAGCTTAGTTTTATAGCTTAGAGTCTTATAGCTTAGAGTCTTATAGCTTATAGTCTTATAGCTTAGAGTCTTATAGCTTAGAGTATTATAGCTTAGAGTATTATATCTTAGAGTCTTATAGATTAGGGTCTTATAGCCTAGAGTGTTATACCTTAGAGTCATATATCTTAGAGTCTGAGATCTTATAAGAGTCTTAGATCTGAGAGTCTTACAGCTTAGAGTTTTATATATGAGATTTTTTGATCATAGTGTGTTATAGATTAGATTCTTATTTATTATAGTCTTTTGTTTAAGAGTCGGTTATCATAGAGTAGTTTAGCTTATAGTCTTTTATATCCTAGTCATTTATATTAGAGTCTTATAGCTTCGAGTCTTATATATTAGAGTCTTATAGCTTATAGTATTATAGATTAGAGTCTTATAGCTTAGAGTCTTATAGCTTAGAGTCTTATAGCTTAGAGTCATATAGCTTAGAGTCTTATAGCTTAGAGTATTATATCTTAGAGTCTTATAGCTCAGAGTCTTATAGCTTAGAGTCTTTTAGCTTCGAGTCTTTTTGCTTAGAGTCTAATAGCTTAGAGTCTTATAGCTTAGAGTCTTATAGCTTAGAGTCTTATAGCTTAGAGTCTTATAGCTTAGAGTCTTATAGATTAGAGTCTTATAGCTTACAGTCTTATAGCTTAGAGTCTTATAGCTTAGAGTCTTATAGCTTAGAGTATTTTAGCTTAGTGTCTTATAGCTTAAAGTCTTATAGCTTAGAGTCTTATAGCTTCGAGTCTTATAGCTTAGAGTCTTATAGTTTAGAATCTTATAGCTTAGAGTCTTATAGCTTAAAGTCTTATAGCTTAGAGTCTTATATCTTAGAGTCTTATAGCTTAGAGTCTTATAGCTTAGAGTCTTATAGATTAGAGTCTTATATCTTAGAGTCTTATAGATTAGAGTCTTATAGCTTAGAGTCTTATAGCTTAGAGTCTTATATATTATAGTCTTAAATCTTAGAGTATTATAGCTTAGAGTTTTATAGCTTAGACTCTTATAGCTTAGAGTCTTATAGCTTAGAGTCTTATAGCTCATTGTTTTATAGCTTAGTTTTATAGCTTATAGTCTTATAGCTTATAGTATTATAGCTTAGAGTTTTATAGCTTAGAGTCTTATATCTTAGAGTTTTATAGCTTAGAGTCTTATAGCTTAGTCTTATAGCTTAGAGTCTTATAGCTTAGAGTCTTATAGCTTAGTCATATAGCTTAGAGTCTTATAGCTTAGAGTCTTTTAGCTTAGAGTCTTTTAGCTTATAGCTTATAGAGTCTTTTAGCTATAGTCTTTTAGCTTATAGCTTATAGTCTTATAGCTGAGAGACTTATAGCTTAGAGTCTAATAGTTTAGATTCTTATAGCTTAGAGTCTTATAGCTTAAAGTCTTATAGCTTAGAATCTAGTAGCTTTTAGTTTTATAGCTTAAAATCTTTTAGCTTCGAGTTCTTCGGCTTATAGATTCATAATTTAAATTCCTAGAGATTCGAGTGTTATAGCTTAGAGACTTATAGTTTATTAGAGTCTTATATTCTTGTAGCTAAGATTAATATAGCTTATATTATTATTTCTTAGATTATTTTAGCTTAGTGTCATATAACTTAGTCTTATAGCTAAGAGTCTTATAGCTTAGAGTCTTATAGCATAGAGTCTTATAGCTTAGATTAGTATATCTTAGAGTCTTATAGATTAGATTCTTATAGCTTAGAGTCTTATAGATTAGAGTCTTATAGCTTAGAGTCTTATAGCTTAGAGTCTTATATCTTATAGTCTTATAGCTTAAAGTCTTGTATATTATAGTCTTATAGCTTAGAGTCTTATAGCTTAGAGTCTTACAACTTATATTGTTATAGCTTAGAGTCTTATAGCTTAGAGTCTTACAGCTTAGATTATTATAGCTTAGAGTTTTATAGCTTAGAGTCTTATAGCTTAGAGTCTTATAGCTTAGAGTATTATAGCTTAGAGTCTTATAGCTCATTGTCATATATATTAGTTTTATAGCTTAGAGTCTTATATCTTAGAGTCTTATAGCTTATAGTCTTATATCTTAGAGTCTTATAGATTATAGTATTATAGCTTAGAGTGTTATAGATTAGAGTCTTATAGATTAGAGTCTTATATCTTAGAGTCTTATAGCTTAGAGTCTTTTAGCTTAGAGTCTTATAGCTTAGAGTCTTATAGCTTAGAGCCTTATAGCTTAGTCTTATAGCTTAAAGGCTTATATCTTAGAGTCTTATAGATTAGAGTCTTATATCTTAGCGTCTTACAGGTTATCGTATTACAGATTATATTCTTATAGATTAAATTCTTACAGACTAGATAATTTTTGATTAAAGTATTCTATCTTAGAGCCTTATAGCTTAGAGTCTTATAGCTTAGAGTCTTATAGCTTACAGCTTATAGTGTTGAGTTTAATAGCTTAGAGTCTAATAGCTTAGAGTTTTATAGCTTTGAGTTTTATAGCTTAGTCTTATAGCTTAGAGTCTTATAGCATAGAGTCTTATAGCTTAGTCTTATAGCTTAGAGTCATGTATATTAGAGTCGTATTGGTTTTATTCTTTTATCTTAGTGTCTTTTATCTTTGAGTATTATATCTTAGAGTCTTATATCTGAGAGTATTATAGCTGATAGAATTATAGATATTAGTCGTTTATCTTTTTGTCTTTTAGATTAGAGTGTTGTTGCTTAGTGTCTTTTAGCTTAGAGTCATATAGCTGAGAGTCTTATATCTTATAGTATTATAGCTTATAGTCTTAGGGCTTATAGTCTAATTTCTTAGATTATTATATCTTAGAGTCTTATAGCTTAGAGTCTTATAGCTTAGAGTCTTATATCTTAGAGTCTTATATCATAGAGTATTATATCTTAGTCTTATATCTTAGAGTCTTATAGCTTAGAGTATTTTATATTAGTGTTATATCTTAGAGTCTTATAGCTTAGAGTCTTATAGCTAAGAGTCATATATCTTAGAGTCTTATAGCTAAGAGTCTTATAGCTTAGAGTCTTTTAGCTTCGAGTCTTTTTGCTTAGAGTTTTATAGCTTAGAGTCTTATAGCTTAGAGTCTAATAGCTAAGAGTTTTATAGCTTTGAGTATTATAACTGAGAGTCTAAAATCTTAGAAAATTATAGATTAGATTCTTATAGATTATATTCTTATAGATTAGAGTCTTATAGCTTAGAGTCTTATAGCTTAGAGTCTTATAGCTTAGACTCATATAACTTAGTCTTATAGATTAGAGTCTTATAGCTTAAAGTCTTATAGCTTAGAGTCTTATAGCTTCGAGTCTTATAGCTTAGAGTCTTATAGTTTAGAGTCTTATAGCTTAGAGTCTTATAGCTAAGAGTCTTATAGCTTAGAGTCTTATAGCATAGTGTCTTATATCTTATAGTCTTATATCTTAAATTGTTAGAGATTATAGTCTTATATATTATAGTCTTAGATCTTAGAGTCTTATAGCTTATAGTCTTATAGCTTAGAGTCTTATAGCTTAGAGTCTTAGAGTTTAGATTATTATAGATTAGAGTTTTATAGCTTAGAGTCTTATAGCTTAGAGTCTTATAGCTTAGAGTCTTATAGCTCATTGTCTTATAGCTTAGTTTTATAGCTTAGAGTATTACAGCTTAGATTCTTATAGCTTATAGTCTTATAGCTTAGAGTCTTATAGCTGAGAGTTTTATAGCTTAGAGTCTTATAGGTTAGTCTTATAGCTTAGATTCTTATAGCTTAGTGTCTTATAGCTTAGAGTCTTATTGATTAGAGTCTTATAGTTTAGAGTCTTTTAGCTTAGAGTATTATAGCTTAGAGTCTTATAGCTTAGAGTCTTATAGCTTAGAGTCTTATAGATTAGATTCTTATGAATGAATGAATATATTGGAAAAACCCTTCACAATTAACAAAAGACGGATAAAAAACAAAAGAGAAGAAAACGCACATACAAAACACAACGAAACTTCTTGAAATGAAAATAATCACGAAGGAACTATAATACAACTATGTAAGAATGGCAGTCCACTGGTGGTTACTCGCTTCTACTCTATCACGGTACTTTTCAAGACACGCTTCCACCGCAGTAAATGGATCAGGTACTGAATACCGCCTCATTAGGTAAGAATTACTTGTTCTTAATGGCATCTCAAGTAGGAACTTGAGGTACCTGAAGAATATTCTTCTTATAGTTACTTTATTCGAATTTGTAAGTAACTTCCAGAACGGCGAAACGTAAAGAACATGGGGTAAGGCAACAGCAACAAATATTTGTGCACGCAGCGACCTATTTAGATTACGCTTGGAGGAAACCGAAGCTCCATAAGCTGACCTGATCTTCTTCTCGATGTGCTTTACAAGTAGTGCTCGTGTATGCTGAAGAGTTTCACCGATCGGCAGACCCAGGTATACAATTGACTTAGAGGGCATGACCACCTGTGACCCCAGTTGGATTTCGGGTTGAGAGGCATTCCAGTTAAATAACAGTACTTCACATTTTGTCACATTAAAACTCAACCCGATTTCATCATACTCCATCTCCAAAATTTTAAAGTTAGATTCCAAAGAAGACAAAATTCTTGAAAAGTTTAGAAGGTCATCTGCAAACCCAACTAGGGACACGTCAATGCCTTTAAAAATACAGCCAGGGGCCACTTTTGACTGGGTCGTCGATATGCTGTTGTTGAACAGATCAGGTGATGATACGGCTCCCTGTTTTATACCTTTCTTCACCACAGCAAACCTACGACTTAATTTACCTGACAGTTTAATACGGACCTTGAGCCTACTATACATGTCGTTCAAGGGTTTGACAATAGCACGGTCAACTCCGGACTTTCTCAGCTCAACCATATTCTGAGAATGGATACCTGAATCAAAAGCCCGCCGTACATCATATTCACCTATAGCTAGGCTTTCTTTCGAAATGTGGGCATCCAGTAGAACATTTGCAACTACATGCAAGGCATGGGCACATCCTAAGCCA
>NW_028300075.1:0-2500 GCF_049724085.1 Artemia sp. Qi Xiang Cuo
AAAACGGGCACTAGCCCTTTGAATTTCCATTCGAATGAGCCTTTTTTGAAGTTTCTACGACAACGCCTTCTATAAAACATTATATGCCCCCAGGACATAACTTAAAACCCTTGCCCCGAGGGTTGTGGGGGTGTCCTCCTCAAAAGAATATTTTATATCTGGAAATCAACTACGCTGAACAAGACGGCTATCTAAAAATTTTGCTTAGTTGTGTTTGGGGGAATGATGGGCTTTGGGGGGGGGGACTAGGTGCCTTCCAATTACTTTCGACTGTTAAAACGGGCACTAGCCGTTTTAATTTCCAATCGAAAGAGCTTTTTTTGAAGTTTCTACGACAACTCCTTCTATAAAAACCTTACATGACCCCAGGGCATAACTTAAAACCCTTGCCCCGAGGATTGTGGGAGAGTCCTCCTCAAAAAAATATTTTCTAACTTGAAATCAACAACGCTGAACAAAATGGCTAACTCAAAATTTTGATTGGATGGGTTTGGGGGAATGATGGGCGTGGGGGGGCTAGTTGCCCTCCAATCACTTTCGACTATTAAAAAGGGCACTATCTGGAAATCAACTACGCTGAACAAAATGGCTATCTCAAAATTTTGATTGAATGTGTTTGGGGGAACAATGGGCGTGGGGGGGGGGGGGGCTAGTTGCCCTCCAATCACTTTCGACTATTAAAAAGGGCACTAGCCACTCCAATTTGCAATCGAATGAGCCCTTTTCGAACTTTCTACAACAACTCCTTCGATACGAAGTGCCCGGGTATGGAGAAAAAAAACAACACATTGTGCCCACATCGTTCTTTACTTAGGCAGCACTAGCGCGCTGCCTATGATTGTTCAGGTGGTGGTCCGAAATTTTTTTCTTTTGACTTGGCTTGTCTTTTGTCATTATGAAAGACATATCACCGAGCCTTTGTTTGTTTTAATTGTTCCGGTGGTGGGACAAAACTTCTTTTTCTTCCAACGATTTATCCAATCCATATCTTTGATTTTCAAAGGTATGGTAGGTATTGACTTTAATTGACTCGCTGCTCTTCATTTTCATTTTTGACTCCCTGACATGTTCGTTTTCGTATATATTCTAACCGCCTGTGTCTTTGCTCTTCATTTTCATTCTTCACACGTTAGTTCAGATGTTGCTTCCAAAGAATCATCATTTACAGTAACTCCAATGGGCCTTCCATCAGATATTATATTATATAAAATGACTGTTGCGTTGGAAACTCAACAATCTTATTTATGCTATGCATAACATCATATAAGAAAATACTGATATGATGCCATATATGATGTCATAAGAAATGCTTATTTCTTATGACAGTATTATCACTAGCGAATGTTGAATTTTCGTGTTTGCTGTTCGTTGACGACACAGCTTTAGTGGCCAAGTCAGTTGAGAAACTCAAACCTCTCCTGAATTTAACCGAAGCTTACCTTGATTCGAAGAAGTTAAAGCTAAATGCATCTAAGACAGAGATTGTCATCTTCCAAAGTAAGAAGCCCAATGAACTCCAGGTTTTTTCATTTACCTATAAAGGCCAATCAATAAAAGTGTCCCCCCAGAATAAATGTTTTGGATTTATGGTTGCAGCAAGTGGGAATTGGACTGAGCATATTAAACTGAAGATTTCACGCGGTAAGGCAGCGGCTTGTGCTCTGCTTCGGCAAAAACATATCATGGGAATAAAAGATATGAAGATGCACAAGTATCTATTTACGACGAAAGTCCTACCTGTTACTCATTATGGTTGCGAGTTGTGGGGGACTGCTGTGGCCAAATAACTAGAATCTCTTCAGTTTATGCATTTTAAAAGAGTTATAGGCCTCTAAAATAATTTTAGTAGTTTGGTACTCAAAGGTGACCTAGGCCTAATGGATCTGCGCCATATGAGGGCCATCCAAGTGATCAAGTTTTGACTCCAGGTAACATGTTTGCCGGATAACCGTCAGGCGAAAGCGGCTTATATAGAGATGTTGGGTTCTACTAGAAAAATAGCATGGCCACAACAGGTTAAAGACCTGCTGGATAATGCTGGACTTTCTTGGGCACGGAATGATGGCCAAGGTCCTATAGGCAACCCCAAAGATTTTCTTGGTAAGGTTGCTTTGCGCCTTCGGGATCAGGTGATTCAGGTTTGGCTCTCTAGTTTGGAGAAACCCAATAACATTAGTTTTTATTGGCAGATTAAATTTCTGTTTGGAGAAAAGTTTTATTTTAATCTGAACCTACAATGGACAGCCCTTAAGTATTGGTTGGAGGCACGAGCAAATTTTATGCCACTGCGTAAAAGATATTGGGAGTCATGTGATGATGAAGGCTCGGGAGGCGGGTGTACTTGCCCCCTCTGTGGGGAATTGGGTGATGGGCTGGACCATTTTTTGAGCAGATGCCAAAGTTTGGGGATTTTGAGGCATAATTTTTTTCGAGGGGAGGTACCGCTGCTTCCTGGTATTTTGAGGACTACCTCGCGTGACCTAATTATTGCTCTAGGTTG
>NW_028300076.1:0-2000 GCF_049724085.1 Artemia sp. Qi Xiang Cuo
TCAGTTGAAAATTTTAATGCTACATTATTTTCAAGGATATCAAAAAGAATTTGACATAATTCAATATCCGTCGGATAGAGCTTGCAGATATCAGGGTGACATTGCCAAGTAACCTGCTGCCCAATTTTTGGTTTTGAATATTTACTCAGATTGTTATAGGTGACTTCAGCCATCATAATTTCCTTGTCAGATCTAGATTCAGAGCATTTTTCAATAGTTGTCTCGTACTTTTCAGGACAGTTTGTTCTACTACACAGAGAATTTTTCGCCAAATATTCAATAGAACTAAAAGAACTGTTAAAACACAGTTAGAAATACTTTTTTCTTGAGTCGGTGTTCCAGGAATTTGTTCTAAATCATTAGTCTTACAAACACATATACTAATAACCATAACAGGCTCGTTTTCGCCATAATTGAAAAATATTGCTTTTCCTTCGCTTCTGATAGGTATGCTTGTATATATATTTTTATTGCTGCTACATAAACTGCAATTGCTCCATCCAAAATTGACGTCAAGGCGTAATGATTTTATTGACGTCAAGGCACAATGATATTATTTCATGACGTCATCAGAAACAACAATATAATTTCGTGTTTTTCTATTCACTTCATAGCTCTAATATAAAGCTACGACATTCATTATTTATCTAGTAGGGTTTCAGACAAGGTAGTTCTAATGATGTACTTTTGTTTTGATCTTACTCTATTTTTAGGAGTTTTGTTATATTTCTTAGCATGGGACTGATCGTCTCTTACTAGGTTGCTAGTTACTGCTGCAACCCAAATTCACATATATATTTATTTATGAGAGGCAGCCTGGCCGAGTGGTCCAAGACACTGGTGTTAGCCACCAGTCTCTTCGGAGGAGTGGATTCAAATCTTACCGCTGGTATACGATTGTGTTTGAAAGACTTCAGTGTGAAAAGACATCAAAAATGAAGTTTTTGGTGGAAAAATTTATTCTCTTTTAGAAATAATTTATTTTATTTACTATAGATTTTTAACCCAATTAATTTCCTTTAAAATGAGCTATTGAACAACCCTCTACGATGTTCCAGTGCCAAGCTATCTGTGGAAAAGAAAAAGAAAAAAAAAGAAAAAAGAAAAAAATATCCCGTTTGAGGAGAATAACGTGGTTAAAGTCAATTTTCTTGATTTTCATGCCAATATATTTCCCTTGCTGTTCAAGCCAAGGGACAGAAAGTTTCTTATACAGGGGATTTTGGACAAGGCGGTTCTAATGGTGTACTTTTTGTTTTGATCTGACTCCTCTGTTAGGAACTATGGGTTTTTATATTTCTTAACATTGGACGTGATCGTCTCTTACTAGGTTGCTAGCTACCGCTGCAACCCGGACTAACCTATACTATAATTGAGTGGCGTATAAAATTTAGTATAGGCAAGAAGTCGTTCTTTATTATATCTAATCAAGACTGAGAGAATTTACATCTTTGTCGTTCTTAAGTAGTAATTATGAGGTCACGGCGTAATGATTTTATTGACGTCATGGCGCAATGGTATTATTTCATGACGTCATCAGAAACAACAATATAATTTCGTGTTTTTCTATTCACATCATAGCTCTAATATGAAACTATGACGACATTCATTATTTATCTAGTAGGGTTTCAGACAAGGAAGTTCTAATGATGTACTTTTGTTTTGATCTTACTCTATTTTTAGGAGTTTTGTTATATTTCTTAGCATTGGACTGATCGTCTCTTACTAGGTTGCTAGCCACTGCTGCAACCCAAAGTCACATATATATATTTATTTATGAGAGGCAGCCTGGCCGAGTGGTCCAAGACACTGGTGTTAGCCACCAGTCTCTTCGAAGGCGTGGGTTCAAATCTTACCGCTGGTATACGATTACGTTTGAAAGACTGCAGTGTGAAAAGACATCAAAAATGCAGTTTTTGGTGGAAAATTTTTTTCTGTTTTAGAAATAATTTATTTTAGTTACTATAGATTTTTACCGCAATTAATTTCCTTTAAAATGA
>NW_028300077.1:0-5000 GCF_049724085.1 Artemia sp. Qi Xiang Cuo
CGTTAAATATCTCGTACGGATCTGGTACTGATCGAGCTGGATACTAAGATTCAAATATAGTGTTACCTGATACGTAATATGGTTCATGGTCGAAGAAACGACGATCGAAGGTAAGTGTTGTTTTCGTTGACGAAGCTGGGATGAAAATTCCCTGGGGTCTATGGTGAGTACTCTTCGTTGGTTGAGATATGATGAAAATAGATGCTACTGGGTCGTATCTGTACTGGGCAGCTCATTGTAATGCTCAATAACCAATGTGTCCATATACTTGCTGTAATAAAAATAACGAGGCAGAATCACACGTTCTTTGAAGTAAATACTCATACAATAATTCACGCATTAATTGGGTTATAATAAAACAACATAGTTCCCATTGGGAAATTCAACACATAGAAGTTTCTTCTAAGTTGTTATAGCCTAACGATTTCATGAAATATTAATTCTTCAACTTTAAGTGTGGTCTCTTATTTTACTTTCTAATATACACTATTACATACACTTTATTTTAATTTCTTTCAACACTTAGTTAATTTTACATTACATTTTAAATAATCATTTAAACCGAGTTTATGCTACATGATTAATTTTTTGAGGTCTAATTTTACGACTTGTTTCTTACGTGCATTGTTCACGCAAGTCCGTGCTGTTTAAGAAATGCATGTTGCAGCGTTGTAACCACACGGTTTTACGTAAACGATACTACAATGAGGGAATAAGACATATCAAGGACGAATGGAGACCTCTCTACCCACTCGTTTTCTAATGTCTTCCCTATTTTTTGGCTTAGACGTTCTCAGGGGGTGTCGGGTTTAACCTCCGCATTTCAGCTGTTTCCCCGTGTTCTTCTCTTGGTTTTCGTCTTCCTAATCTCAGAATTTTTCCGTAATTGCAAGTCAACATTGGTGCCTCATATTCGCCCTTCGAATAAGGTAATTAGATGCAGGATTTCCAAGCTTGCCCGCGTAGATTCCAGTTGATGCTTGGCAAAAAATATAAGCGTAATGAAGAACTGACATCAATATCTTTTTAGAAGGCTATTGTTTGAGCAAGCCCTTCAGCACTAAATAAATAAATATGATATTAAAGTCTTATTAGAATCCGTTAAGCGAAAAACACCTTTACATTAATGGGGACTTCCTTGTGGGTTTTACTTAGTCGCCATTGGACATACACAGGGTTTCAATCCATCTATCTTAACTGATCAAATGGTTTTAAAATTTTCCATATTATTATTGAGATACAATTCCACATCCGCAGTGAAATTCTACATATAAACGTACCAATAGCCAAACATTGGTACATATATTTCTCGAGTACGAAACATTATATTTCTCGAGTAAGAAACACATGAATAAGCAAGCGTGCAGCACGTAATTACACTGGTATCCTATTTTATGTGTAGGCCTAGAATAATTATAATCTGCACTAACACAAAATATTTCATATAACTAGACGCTTCTGTACTGATAATTTCTTGTTTTGGATAATATACATCTTGGTTAGGGCATGGGTCGATTTTTCATAGAAAATCCAAGGGGACCGCCAAAACCCAACAAATTAAAATCTACATTTGGGCGAGCTCCTCCCAGACGTCCCACGAAACGTGGTCCGTCGAATTAGGTTTGATTACACAACTTAATACTGAGTAGAGGATATTTTCCATAGTTCATTTGTAGAATATAAGTTGAATTCCATAGAGGAGTATAAATTCAAAGTATGAATATCACCGACTCACGTATAGAATCGATGACATTGACTTTGAAAACACGACCTCCCCTCTCCATGATATAAGTTCCGTTATTGATCTCAATAACTGGGTGTATTATAGGTTATCCAACTGATTAATTCACATTTATAGGGGTATAGTTAATTATAGGGTATTTGAAATTTTTCTTTGCATTAATTAGGGATATTTCCATCTGTCGGGTTTTTTAACCGTTCTGCCTGCCTGTGTCGTTATTTTCTCGTCTGTTTCTTGCGGTTTTTTCTTTTTCGGTTTTTCTAGCGAAATAAGGTCAAACTTTTTGTATTTTTTTTTCCAAAAATTCTTGCACTTTTAATTTCGTTTGTTTCCCGTGTGCGGCTGCTGAGGTCGGTCTTGACTTTCCTATTTCTTTTGCTACTCTAGGGTCTGATTCGCCGTCAGACTCTTCGGAACTAGTTTCCGACGAATCCGGATTAGAACTTTTAGAGGTGGCACTTTTTGAGGTGTCACCTGCCCTTCCTTCGTAAATTTCTACTCCTCTGGAAGTAGAAGGTTTATTCCCTAAGTCCTCGTCTTGAGTTCTCAACTCGGGGGATTTGAAAGATTCTTGAGAGCTTTGGGAGGAATCAATAGTTTTTGCGGGGTTCCTCCATTGTTTGAAGGCCATGTCTTCAGGGGGATGGGGCATTCTTTGTACAAAGGTTTCCCTCCACGAAGTCCACTTTTTAGGTTTGACCTTGGACACGGTTAGATCATGGTGTTGACCTTCCTGGTCATCGTTGGGAGCTTTATTCTTGGGCAATGTACTTTGGCTCTTTTTTATGGGGAAATTAATTAAGTCAATAGCGTCTCCTAGGTTTGTTTTAATTAAATCTTTGAGGGGAGTTTTCTTTACAGCAATGCCGGGGGTTTCTACAGCTCTGTTTAATTCCTCCTGTAAAGACAGGGGCCTTTCTATCGGTGTTTCAGGAGCAACCTTATCGTCTGGAAATCTTTAGGGGGGACTAGGGGTCAAAAGTATATCTGGGAAAAATTGGATCTTCGTTGATATTGTATAATCTAAGTATTCTATACTCACCGGTGAACAACTTTTTGGTCTTTTTGGCGTTTTTATTCTTACCGATGTATGGAATTTTTTCTCTGGAATAACTCGATTTTTCAGAGATAAAAATTTTTCAAAATTTTGTTGATCATTGTGATCCTCGAAATAGTCTTGCTTGAAATTTAAAGGTTTTAGCTCTGCCAATCTTGACCTAGGGGGCTCATTTTCCGAATCTGACGAATGAGAAGAAGAGGGATGTGATACCCATCTCTGTGGAAATTTGGCTCTTTTTTTCGGCTAACATAGGCCTTGTAAGTTCTTCCACTATCGGGGTTTTCCATTTTAAAAGTATATTCGTTATCGTACTTTTTGACTGTTCTGTACGGTCCAGAATATTTGTTGGAAAGTTTTTTGCCTTCCATTTTTGCTTCGTTCTTAAGGTAGACGCAGTCTCCTACTTTGAAACTTATATTCCCTTTAACTTTGGGTTGGTATCTTAGCTCTTGGTTTATTTTACATTTTTCCAACTCTTGCCTAACTATTTTATAAGTTTTCCTCATCCTATTTATGAATTCTTGTTTGTAATCTTCTGAGTTGTTATAATACTGCCGAGATTCAATAATCTCATCATGCGGGATTTTAAAATCACGACTAAAAAGTAAATAAAATGGATTTTCTTTGGTTTTTTTGGAATAAACAGTGTTGATTATGTTAGTTCATTAAGGTAAGAATTTATCCCAGTCACTTCTATTGTCTTTTGTATAAATACTTAATACGTTGGAAAATATTTTATGCCTGTTTTCTATTTTGGCATTGGCTTGTGGATGGTACGGCGCTGTCACCATTTTCTCTATATTGAGAAAACTCGTCAAGTCTTGTTACTTTTGCAACAAAATTGCCCCCGTTGTCACTCAAAATTTTATTAGGAATGCCAAATTTTTAAAATAATTTTGCTAATGCCTTACTTGTGGCATAGGCACCTTGATTTTTTAATGCTTTTACAAAAGTAAATCCGGAAAAATGATCTATAACTGAAATAATACAAGTACGGCCTTTGCTAGAGACAGATAAACCTCCACTTGTCCCGTATAGGTCAAATGAGATAATATCGAAGGGGTACTTTTCTATCGGGATCCTACCCAATGGAGGATTAGGATAAGCTGAGGGGATTTTTCTTAATTTACATGCTTCGTATGTACTTATGAATTCTTTAAGTGTTGTCAGTTTCAACAATACGTAAAAGTACTTTTTTAACTTACGTAAATTTTTCACAACTCTTACATGCCCAACTGTAACTGAATGAAAATATCCAAATGCAGGCCCTCTTAAGTTTTGTGGTAATACAGGTATTATTGAAGTTTGGTTTCTGTTTGTCTCAGAATTCACGATTCTACACAGTATCTCTTCATCAAGATCGTAGTAAAAATTATCTATTTCTTTTTTAAGAGTTTTGAATTTATCCGGAAACGCATCATCATTCACAAAATAATCAATTAGTGCTACACATATTTCATCTTTTTTTTGCTTTCTTTTTATATTTTTCCAAAGATAAGGGACAAAAGTTAATCTTATTTTCTTTTACTGTGTCTTTGACTTTGTTTTTCTTACATTTGTGTTTGCTTTTAGCATTGATAGCATTAATTTCGTTTTCTTCAGTTTCAGACGGAATATTTTCTGGGTATCTACTCAAAAAGTCACAAACTGCGTTTTGTTTACCTTTTAAATGTTCAAAGTCGTAATCTAGGTCTTGGATTTTTGAAAATCCATCTAGCTAGAATGCCTGTGGGGTCTTCGAATGTGCGCAGGTACTGCAAGCTCTTATGGTCTGATCATAGTATAAATTTTCTACCAAGTAAATAATGTCTAAATTTGTCCAAGTGGTGGATAATAGATAATAATTCTAAATTTGTGGCGGAATAACTACTTTCGCCTTTTGATAAGGTTTTACTCGAATAGCATATAACTTTTTCTATTTGTTTTTGTTTAGGCGTTCCCTCTAGAGGATTAGAATTTTCTGCCGGAATTATTTGCGAAAGAATTGCGCCAATGCCTTTTGAAGCTAGCATCCGTTGTAACCACAAATCTTCCGTTTTCGAAATCAGGGAGTGACAGTATTGGTTCAGAAGTGAATGCCTTTTTGAGACGGTCTAGGGAAGTTTGAGCTTCCTGGGACCAGGTGACAGTATGGGAATTCCCTTTAGTTAATTCTGTGAGAGGTTTTGCAATTTGGGCATAATTGCGTACGAATGTCCT
>NW_028300078.1:0-5000 GCF_049724085.1 Artemia sp. Qi Xiang Cuo
TCAAAATGGCTACTAAAGTTGCTAGGTAACGTGGAGTCGCTAGTCGCCAGATAAACTGTCTACGCTATGTCTATCGAAATAATTTTTATTCAATATTCCTGTCACACTTAACATAAAGATATTTTATTCAGCATTTGATTAGGCTGTATTTGCTTCAGTGGCCTAAAAAATATACGACGGATAATTTCACGGGGTAATTTCAACCTTATCGTCGTTTTTATTCCTGGGTATTTAAAGAGTATTTTATTTAATAAACAATTACCATGCTAATAAGTTCATGTTATTTCTATGATATTTGTTTTTGTTGAACAGACTTTTTATCAAGGAATCAAGGTGTAATATTCTGAGCTACCTTTATTATATGGGTTATAATATAATATTTAAAGGTTTTTTGAATAATTTTCTCGAATAATTGAAGCTGTCCTCAGAAGAGCCTTCAATGCCATCTTTTGACAATTTTGGGAAAAATCTTCCAAAAAATCTTGCCTAACTAATCTTTCAAAAAATTATATGCAGGCAAATCGTGCCTCGATTTAACGTAACGATGCGTAACGATGCAAGGCATGATTTTATCATTACTATTCTTATATATATATATATATATATATATATATATATATATATATATATATATATATATATATATATATATATATATATATATATATATATATATATATATATATATATATATATATATATATATATATATATATATATATATATATATATATAAATAATTGCTACCAAATTTCCTCAATTCAGTCAAAAAGGAGGAAATAAAGTTAGGGAAACACTATATTCTGGGCGATTTTATTTTGTTTTGTTTATTTCTGCTAGCCAGAATATAGTTATCTAGTTTACCGAGATTCCGCTCGTGTCATAAGTTTCTTCATTGAATCTTGTCGCTCTACGGTATATTCTATAAGGAAAAGTGGATGTGCCTACTTTGGACTTACAAAAAAAATTTTTTTTTCATTTAACGATAAAAGAATTTTTACCTCCTTTTTTTTGTGTTCAATTATTTCCATGATTGATATTCCTTAATTTCCCGTATCTTCTGATGATTGTTGTGTTTTGGGCGTTCCTTGTGATGCAGATACTTCTGGGGAGTTATGGCCCGTGGTAACATCTGTTCTGACGTTAGGGTACTGGGTCCTCATACTCATGTTATTGTCCGTCGGAGGATTTTGTTGAATAGATTCTACTTGGTGTTTGATATAATGATACTGGGCTTGGTTTGGGATTTCAAAATACGCGGTTTGTGAATGCGTCGAACATGGCCCTTCGTTGTTAGCAAGAATACTTCCAAAATGGGGGTTGTTGGGTAGATTAATTTCAACCGTAAAATATGTTGCCACCATCGTTTCTAGATTTGAGCCAAATTCTCTTTGTTTTTGTAATTGTCTGGCAATTTTGACTTGGTTTTCTTTCAGTTGCTTCTCTAGATTGTTTTGTTGGAGCTTGATCATTTCTTTTTGTGCCTTTAAGTTGTTGCATTTATGTCGTAATCCGAAAAACATTACTTGTTCAGGAGACAGGTGTTCTTGTATGGATATTGACGTAGATAGAACAGTACTTTTTTTATACTCTTGCACGTCTTTGCCAATTTCTTGCATTTTGTCGTATAACACTTGTTGTTTGAGGACCTTGTCGGAGTAATATCCCTTAACGAGCGGGGCGTCGCTTATTGTTTCTATTTCACTATGGATTTTTGCGATCTGCTCTTTAATTTCCATAAATTGGGCTTCAAGTAATTTATCCATTTGTTTAGTTAGTAGGATCTCGTTTATTTTTTTGTTCATTTCTTCTTGAGAAGCCTTAATTTCTCTAAGGGACTTAAGCGTGGCCTCCATCATTCTTTCGATTCTCAGTCTCTTTGTTGTTAGTTTTGCTGAAGCGGTTAGAAATTTAGATCGTTCTTGTAATAGATGGTCCATATTCGTTAGGTCTGTAACGGGGCGGCACTAGGTATTTTATTTTGTCTTTTGGAGGATGGATTGTATAAGTCCCGTTCTTCTTCTATGTTCAAAGATTTTTTTATCTAGCTGCGATTTAATTCATCTGTAAAAATTAGCTATTAAATTATTTTTACCTTTTGCGGGTAGCTTTCGTTGAAGTGTTTAATTCATATACTTTTGTTTAAGGTTTTTTTTCAAGTTTCTCGTTTCGATTTCATATCACCATATGGGTTTTTGGGTCAGATATCAGGTAACCCACTACTGTGTCTCTATAAATATTTTCATTTATCTGATGTCTTGCTTATTCTGCCAGATTTTGTGGTAACTTCCTATTCTGCTTCCGGCGTTTTATTCTTTTTTTACTTTACCTTAGAGACTATGCCAAATTTATTGTACCATCTTAACTAGAATTTTTTACCTTTTATATTAGCTACCTTCGCCTGAGCTGCGACGAAAGTTTATGTCTGGTTTTGTGTTTCTTGGGGCTCATCAGTAGCTGATTCTTCGTTGGATTCAGTAGAACTCGTCTCTGATGATTCATCGCTGGGGCTTTCGGGAGTAGTCCTTTGCAATTTAGGGGTATCTCCTGCCCTTGTTTCATATATTTCGTCTCCTTTCGAAGTAGAGGGCTGATCTTCCATTTCCCCACGCTGAAGTCATGTTTTGGGGGAGTTAAAAAATTCTTGGGAACTCTTGGAGGAGTCAAATGTTTGTGGAGAATGTCTCCATTGTTTGAACGCCATATCCTCCGGGGGTGGGGTATTTTTTTTGTAACAAGGTCTGGTGCCAGGAGGTTGATTCCTTGGGTTTGACTTTGGATACAGTTATGTGATGGTATTGTGCTAGATTTTCATCTTCAGGTTGTTCCTGGGTCCAAGGCTAGGTACTTTGCCTTTTTTTTATCGAATAATTAATAAAGTCCATGGCTTCTCTCAAACTTTTTGTATTTGCTTTATTTGTATTCCTGGGTGGAGTCTTTCTTATTTTTGCACCCAGGGTTTCCAGAGCTCTGTTTAATTCATCCTGTAACGACAGGGGTCTTTCTATTGGGGTTGCTGGGGATACCTTGTCATCGGGAAATCTTTTGGGGGGACATGGGATTGAAATTCTATCGGGGAAAAATTGAGTTTTTGGAGACAGCGTATAATCTAATTCTTCAGAACTTTCTGATGATGAAATTTCTGGACCTATTGGGGTTCTTACTGGTATGTGTATTAAGGGTTTTCTTTTAGGGATGACTAAATTTTTCATGGCTAAAAATTCTTCAAAATTTTCTTCGTCGCTACAATTCTCAAAGTAGTTTTGTTTGAAATTGAAAGGTTTCAACTCGGCTAGTCTTGACTTAGGAAATTCATTGTCCGCGTTTGATGAATCTGGAGATGAGGGTTAGGGCGCCCACTTAACTGGATATTTGGCTCCCTTTATGCGGCTAACATGTGCCTTGTATGTTCTTCCGTTGTCTGGATTTATCATTTTAAAAGTAAAATCATTGTCATATTTTTTGATTATTCTGTAAGGTCCCGAATATTTATTGGAAAGTTTTTGCCTTCTAGCTTAGCTTCTTTTTTTATAGACACAGTCGCCTACCCTAAAATTTACGTTCCCTTTGACTTTGGACTCGTTTCGCAACTCTTGGTTCATCTTACATTTTTCTAACTCTTGTCTAATTATTTTATAGGTTTTCCTCATTCTATTTATAAAATCTTGCTTATAGTCTTCTGTATTAATGAAATACTGTCTGGACTCTATTATTCCTCGATAAGGTATTTGTAAATCGCGGCCGAATAAAAGAAAAAATGGACTTTCTTTAGTCGTTTCTGAATGAGCGGTATTAATTACATAAGTTAAGTAAGGAAGATAAAGATCCCAATCGTTTCGGTTGTCTTTTGAATAAATACTCAAGACATTGGAAAATATTTTATGCCTATTTTCAATTTTTCCATTAGCTTGGGGATGATAGGGAGAGGTTAATTACTTTTCAGTTTTAAGGAAACCCATCAGATCTTTTGTTACTTTAGAAACAAAGTTATTTCCTTTGTCACTAATAACCTGGTGAGGAAAGCCAAATTTAAAAAATATTTTTGCTAACGCATTACTTGTGGCATATGCGCCTTGATTTTTCAATGATTTGGCAAAAGTGAAGCCGGTAAAATGGTATATTACTGAAAGAACGCAAGTGTGACCTCTATTAGAGACAGGTAATCCTCCGCTCGTACCATATAGGTCGAACGAAACGATATCGAAGGGAAATCTAGCTACTGGCATCCTTCCCATGGGGGGATTAGGATACGTTTGGGGATTTTTCCTTAAATTACACGCTTCACATGTACTTAGATAATCCTTAAGTTTTGTTAATCCCGACGGAACATAAAAATATTGTCTTAACTTGTGAAAGGTTTTAGCTATTCCTAAGTGTCCGCCTATTTCAGAATGAAAATATTCAAAGGCAGGTATTATTAAGCTTTGGGGGAGTATTGGGACTATTAAGGTTTGATTTCTATTTGTTTCGCCTGTTACTATCCTGCAAAGGATTTCTTCGTCCAAGACATAATAAAAATTGTCTATTTCCCTTCTTAGGGCTTTGAACTTATCGGGGAGAGTATCGGAATTCACAAAGAGTATGAGAGTCCAAAATATTTCATCCTTAAATTGGTTTCTTATAATGCTACCAAGGGACAAGGATGTATAAGTGATTTCGTTTCCCTTTGCTTGGATTTTATGTTTATTTTCCTTATATTTTCGTTTATTGGGATTAATGGCATCTATTATTTTATTTATGTTATCCGAGGAGCTCTTTTTAGAGTATATATTCAGGTAACCACAAGCGGCATTTTGTTTTCCAGTCATATGTTCAATTTTGTAATACAGATCTTGGATTTTCATTACCCATCTAGATAAGATTCCAGTTGAGTTTCTAAATGGACTTAGGTAGTGCAAGCTTTTATGGTCTGAACGTAGCTTAAATTTTCGACCTACTAAATAGTGTCTAAATTTGTCTAAGTGGTAAATTATATATAGTAACTCCAATTGCTTCGCTGA
>NW_028300079.1:0-5000 GCF_049724085.1 Artemia sp. Qi Xiang Cuo
CATTCTCTTGATTTTTCGAAGTTTATTTTGAATTTCTCTCGTAAAATGCAAGAGTTGGAATATTTCAGTAGTGTTTTGTTGTGCTTTACCTTGTCACAGTTAAATTCTGTTGATTTTCATAGTTCATTTTGAATTTCTTTCATTGAAATGCAAGAGTTGGAATATTTCAGTAGTGTTTTGTTGGGCTTTACCTTGTCGCAGTTACATTCTCTTAATTTTTCTAAGTTCATTTTGAATTTCTGTCGTGAAATGCAAGAGTTGGAATATTTCAGTAGTGGCTTGTCGTGGTTTACCTTGTCATAGCTACATTCTCTTGATTTTTCGAAGTTCATTTTGAATTTCTGCCGTAAAATGCAAGAGTTGGAATATTTCAGAAGTGACTTGTTGTGCTTTACCTTGCCAAAGTTACATTCTCTTGATTTTTTAAAGTTCATTTTGAATTTCTGTCGTAAAATACAAAAGTTGGAACATTTCAGTAGTTTTTTGTTGTGCTCTACGTTCTTACAGTTAAATTATGTTGATTTTAATATTTCATTTTGAATTTATTTAATTTAAATGAACGATTTTGAATATTTCTGTAGTGTTTTGTTTTGATTTACCTTGTCACAGTTATATTCTCTTAATTTTTCAAAGTTCATTTTGAATTTCTTTCGCGAACTGCAAGAGTTGGAATATTTCAGTAGTGTCTTGTCGTGGTTTACCTTGTCACAGCTACATTCTAATTATCTTTCAAAGTTCATTTTGGATTTCTTTCGTTGAAATGCAAGAGTTGTAATATTTCAGTAGTGACTTGTTGTGCTTTACCTTGTCACAGTTAAATTCTCTTGATTTTTTGAAGTTAATTTTGCATTTCTGTCGTGAAATGCAAGAGTTGGAATATTTCAGTAGTATTTTGTTGTGCTTTAAATTGTCACAGTTAAATTATCATAATTTTTCAAAGTTCATTTTGAATTTCTCTCTTAAAATGCAAGAGTTGGAATATTTCAGTAGTGTTTTGTTGTGCTTTACCTTGTCACAGTTACATTCTGTTGATTTTCATAGTTCATTTTGAATTTCTTTCATTGAAATGCAAGAGTTGGAATATTTCAGTAGTGTTTTGTTGTGCTTTACCTTGTCACAGTTATATTCTCTTAATTTTTCAAAGTTCATTTTGAATTTCTTTCGCGAAGTGCAAGAATTAGAATATTTCAGTAGTGTCTTGTCGCGGTTTACCTTGTTACAGCTACATTCTCATGATTTTTTAAAGTTCATTTTGGATTTCTTTCGTTGAAATGAAAGAGTTGGAATATTTCAGTAGTGACTTGTTGTGCTTTACCTTGTCACAGTTACATTTTCTTGATTTTTCGAAGTTCATTTTGAATTTCTGTCGTAAAATGCAAGAGTTGGAATATTTCAGTAGTGTTTTGTTGTGCTTTACCTTGTCACAGTTACATTCTGTTGATTTTCATAGTTCATTTTGGATTTCTTTCATTGAAATGCAAGAGTTGGAATATTTCAGTAGTGACTTGTTGTGCCTTACCTTGTCACAGTTACATTCTGTTGATTTTCATAGTTCATTTTGAATTTCTTTCATTGAAATGCAAGAGTTGGAATATTTCAGTAGTGTTTTGTTGTGCTTTAGCTTGTCACAGTTATATTCTCTTAATTTTTCAAAGTTCATTAAATTGTAAGTAAGTAGCAAATTCTTTCTTGAATTCACCTGCTGGATAAACAAAGACATTTCGTTCAAGAAATTATGACAAAATTCTAAGTAAGTAACAAACTCTTTATTGTTTACACGACTTAGATACACGATGTAGAAATTTAGTACAAGAAATTATGAAAAAAATTCTCAGTAAGCAACAATTTCTTTCTTGAAGTCAACTCTTGGATACACAATACGGAAATTTCATTCAAGAAATTATGAAAATATTTGTAAGTAAGTAACAAACTCTTTATTGATTTCACCTCTTGGATATACAGTACATATACTTCATTCAAGAAATTATGAGAAAATCGCAAGTAAGTAACAAAATCTTTATTGTTTTCACCTCTTTGATATACAATGCGGAAATTTCATTCAATAAACTATGAAAAAATTGTAAGCAAGTAAAAAACTCTTTCCTGAAATCACCTCTTGGAGATGCAAAACACTATATGGAATTATCATTTAAGAAATTATGAAAAAATTGTAAGTAAGTAATAAACTCTTTCCTGAAGTCACCTCTTGGATACGCAATGCAGAAACTTCATTTAAGAAAGTATGAAAAAATTGTAAGTAAGTAACAAATTCTTTCTTGAAGTCACATCTTGGATACACAATACGGAAATTTTATTAAAGAAATTATTAAAAAATTTTAAGTATGTATCAAATTCTTTCTTGATTTCACCTGCTGAATCAACAAAGAGATATTTCGTTCAAGAAATTACGACAAAATTCTAAGTAAGTAACAAACTCTTAATTGTTTCCACGAGTTAGATATACAATTCAGAAATTTATTTAAAGAAATTGCTAAAACAATCTTAGTAAGTAACAATTTATTTCTTGAAGTCAACTCTTAGAGTGGCGCGCCACTCTAAGTGAACCTAGATCAACCCAACTTTTTGGATATCTCTCTCACTATGACTCTGTTTGTGTGTCGTGTCTGTGCGTGTGCTCACTTTTTTGCAATGTGTGGGAACCAGTGGGGAATCCCCACTCGTTTGGAAAGGTGCCAAGGAAAGGTATGCAAATAGCATGTAGTCTCAAAACGTGTTTAATCACGTTTCTTGAATGAAGTATCTGTACTGTATATTCAAGAGGTGAAATCAATAAAGAGCTTGTTACTTACTTACAAATATTTTCATAATTTCTTGAATGAAATTTCTGTATTGTGTATCCAAGAGTTGACTTCAAGAAAGAAATTGTTACTTACTGAGAATCTTCTCATAATTTCTTGAATTAAATTTCTACATCGTATATCTAACTCATGAAAACAATAAAGAGTTTGTTATTTACTTAGAATTATGTCATAATTTCTTGAACGAAATGTCTTTTTGTTTATCCAACAGGTGAAATCAAGAAAGAATTTGCTACTTAGTTACAATTTTTTAATAATTTCTTTAGTGAAATTTCTGTATTGTGTATCCAAGAGGTGACTTCAAGAAAGAATTTGTTACTTACTTACAATTTTTTCATAGTTTCTTAAATGAAGTTTCTGCATTGTGTATCCAAGAGGTGACTTCAGGAAAGAGTTTATTACTTTCTTACAATTTTTTCATAATTTCTTAAATGATAATTCCATATTGTGTATTGCGTCTCCAAGAGGTGACTTCAGGAAAGAGTTTGTTACTTGCTTACAATTTTTTCATAATTTATTGAATGAAATTTCCGTATTGTATATCCAAGAGATGAAAACAATAAAGAGTTTGTTACTTACTTGCGATTTTTTCATAATTTCTTGAAAGAAGTATCTGTACTGTATATCCAAGAGGTGAAATCAATAAAGAGTTTGTTACTTACTTACAAATATTTTCATAATTTCTTGAATGAAATTTCCGTATTGTGTATCCAAGAGTTGACTTCAAGAAAGAAATTGTTGCTTACTGAGAATTTTTTTCATAATTTCTTGTACTAAATTTCTACATCGTGTATGTAAGTCGTGTAAACAATAAAGAGTTTGTTACTTACTTAGAATTTTGACATAATTTCTTGAACGAAATGTCTTTGTTTATCCAGCAGGTGAATTCAAGAAAGAATTTGCTACTTACTTACAATTTAATGACCTTTGAAAAATTAAGAGAATATAACTGTGACAAGGTAAAGCACAACAAAACACTACTTAAATATTCCAACTCTTGCATTTCAATGAAAGAAATTCAAAATGAACTATGAAAATCAACAGAATGTAACTGTGACAAGGTAAAGCACAACAAGTCACTACTGAAATATTCCAACTCTTGCATTTCAATGAAAGAAATTCAAAATGAACTATGAAAATCAACAGAATGTAACTGTGACAAGGTAAAGCACAACAAAACACTACGTAAATATTCCAACTCTTGCATTTTACGACAAAAATTCAAAATGAACTTCGAAAAATCAAGAGAATGTAACTGTGACAAGGTAAATCACAACAATTCACTACTGAAATATTCCAACTCTTGCATTTCAACGAAAGAAATCCAAAATGAACTTTACAAAATCATGAGAATGTAGCTGTAACAAGGTAAACCGCGACAAGACACTACTGAAATATTCCAATTCTTGCACTTCGCGAAAGAAATTCAAAATGAACTTTGAAAAAGTAAGAGAATATAACTGTGACAAGGTAAAGCACAACAAAACACTACTCAAATATTCCAACTCTTGCATTTCAATGAAAGAAATTCCAAAAGAACTATGAAAATCAATAGAATGTAACTGTGACAAGGTAAAGCACAACAAAACACTACTGAAATATTCCAACTCTTGCATTTTACGACAGAAATTCAATATGAACTTCGAAAAATCAAGAGAATTTAACTGTGACAAGGTAAAGCACAACAAAACACTTCTGAAATATTCCAACTCTTGCATTTCACGACAGAAATTCAAAATGAACTTCAAAAAATCAAGAGAATGTAACTGTGACAAGGTAAAGCACAACAAGTCACTACTGAAATATTCCAACTCTTGCATTTCAACGAAAGAAATCCAAAATGAACTTTGAAAGATAATTAGAATGTAGCTGTGACAAGGTAAACCACGACAAGACACTACTGAAATATTCCAATTCTTGCATTTCGCGAAAGAAATTCAAAATGAACTTTGAAAAATTAAGAGAATATAACTGTGACAAGGTAAAGCACAACAAAACACTACTGAAATACTCCAACTCTTGCATTTCAATGAAAGAAATTCAGAATGAACTATGGAAATCAACAGAATCTAACTGTGACACGGTAAAGAACAACAAAACACTACTGAAATATTCCAACTCTTGCATGTCACGAGAGAAATTCAAAATGAACTTCGAAAAATCAACAGAATGTAACTCTGA
>NW_028300080.1:0-25000 GCF_049724085.1 Artemia sp. Qi Xiang Cuo
AGCAACCTAATAAGAGACGATCACGTCCAATGTTAAGAAATATAAAAACCCATAGTTCCTAACAGAGGAGTCAGATCAAAACAAAAAGTACACCAATAGAACCGCCTTGTCCGAAACCCCTGTATAGGAAACTTTCTGTCTCTTGGCTTGAACAGCAAGAGAAATATATTGGCTTGAAAATCAAGAAAAGTGGTAGCTACTACAACATTCTGCCTAAACGGGATATTTTTTCTTTTTTTTCTTTTTTTTTCTTTTCCACAGATAGCTTGGCACTGGAACATCGTAGAGGGTTGTTCAATAGCTCATTTTAAAGGAAATTAATTGGGTTAAAAATCTATAGTAACTAAAATAAATTATTTCTAAAAGAGAATAAATTTTTCCACCAAAAACTGCATTTTTGATGTCTTTTTACACTGCAGTCTTTCAAACATAATCGTATACCAGCGGTAAGATTTGAACCCACGCCTCCGAAGAGACTGGTGGCTAACACCAGTGTCTTGGACCACTCGGCCAGGCTGCCTCTTATAATTTGGGTTGAAGCAGTAGCTAGCAACCTAGTAAGAGACGATCAGTCCCATGCTAAGAAATATAAAAACCCAAAATTCCTAAAAATAGAGTAAGATCAAAACAAAAGTACATCACTAGAACTACCTTGTCTGAAACCCTACTAGATAAATAATGAATGTCGTCATAGCTTTATATTAGAGCTATGACGTGAATAGAAAAACACGAAATTATGTTGTGGTTTCTGAATCCGGGTTTTTCCGGGTTGCAGCGGTAGCTAGCAACCTAGTAAGAGACGATCACGTCCAATGTTATCAGGGTTGCAGCGATAGCTAGCAATCCGGGTTGCAGCGGTAGCTAGCAACCCAGTAAGAGACAATCACGTCCAATGTTAAGAAATATAAAAACCCATAGTTCCTAACAAAGGAGTCAGATCAAAACAAATACATAAAGGATTAATTTAAAACACGAGACAGAGTATAGTTGAAAACAAAGGTGGTAAAAAATTGCATCGGCCTGGATTTGAACCAGTGACATACGTCCATTTGCCGTCCGACGACTCTACCAACTGAGCTACCGAAGGCTTACACTATTATTTGACTAAAAATTATATCATGTATATCCGGGTTGCAGCGGTAGCTAGCAACCTAGTAAGAGACGATCACGTCCAATGTTAAGATATATAAAAACCCATAACTCCTAAGAAAAAGGTTAGATCAAAACCAAAAGTACACCATTAGAACCGCCATGTCTGAAACCCCTGTATAGGAATTACAATAAAGAGCGAACTTTGACCTATAGTAACTGAAAGGCGTGTATGGGTGTGTGTTAACTGAAACTAGAATAATTACTGAAAATATTAAATAAATCAATAATATTTAGCTGTAAACTGCAAAAATATTTATGGTGTTTGAGCAATAATTTTAATTTTTTAATTCAAACAAAAAAACTACCTAAAAATTTTAAAATTAGTTTGGTTTTCCTTTTGCTTCAAGTGACTCGTTACGTCACTTTGTGGGGTGAAAAAAAATAAATTATTTTTCACGTTGATTTAATTGTTGCTGCTTATAAAGATTACGAAGACGCAAAGAATAGCTGGAGAAAATACGACAGACTCCGGAATGCAAACCTAATGGCTGTAGAAATACAACAGACAGCTAAACTAAAAATATACGAGTAGCAAGAGACTCAAAGGCAAGAAGAATTGATAAGCCTTAGAAACAATATCCGGGTTGCAGCGGTAGCTAGCAACCTAGTAAGAGACGATCACGTCCAATGTTATCCGGGTTGCAGTGGTAGCTAGCAACCTAGTAAGAGACGATCACGTCCAATGTTAAGAAATATAAAGCCCATAGCTCCTAAAAAAGGAGTCAGATCAAAACAAAAAGTACACCATTAGAACCGCCTTGTCCGAAACCCCTGTATAGGAAACTTCTGTCCCTTGGCTTGAACAGCAAGGGAAATATATTGGCTTGAAAATCAAGAAAATTGACTTTAACCACGTTATTCTCCCCAAAAGGGATATTTTTTTCTTTTTTTTGTATCCAGAGATAGCTTGGCACTGGAACATCGTAGAGGGTTGTTCAATAGCTCATTTTAAAGGAAATTAATTGGGTTAAAAATCTATAGTAACTAAAATAAATTATTTCTAAAAGAGAATAAATTTTTCCAATAAAAACTGTATTTTTGATGCAGTGACGTCATAATTACTATATAAGATTCTCTTTTCTTTGTTTCCAGTATAATAAAGATCAAACTCTTCCCTATGCTAACTTGCATACGCAACTTTACTATAGTTAAGATTACAGTATTTTTATAATTTTCTTTACATTAAAAGACGATCACTGAAATAACAAACCATTCCATACATTGGACTTAGTTAGCTACTTGATTGTTTGAGTTTCGTCTCTTACTATTTAAAAGAAGAAAAAGCCGTAGGCTTTTTCCTGTTTGTATTTATCCGGGTTGCAGCGGTAGCTAGCAACCTAGTAAGAGACGATCACGTCCAATGTTAAGAAATATAAAAACCCATAGCTCCTAAAAAAGGAGACAGATCAAAACAAAAAGTACACCATTAGAACCGCCTTGTCCAAAACCCCTTTATAGGAAACTTTCTGTCCCTTGGCTTGAACAACAAGGGACATATATTGGCTTGAAAATCAAGAAAATTGACTTTAACCACGTTATTCTCCCCAAAAGGGATATTTTTTTCTTTTTTTTTTGTATCCAGAGATAGCTTGGCACTGGAACATCGTAGAGGGTTGTTCAATAGCTCATTTTAAAGGAAATTAATTGGGTTAAAAATCTATAGTAACTAAAATAAATTATTTCTAAAAGAGAATAAATTTTTCCAATAAAAACTGTATTTTTGATGCAGTGACGTCATAATTACTATATAAGATTCTCTTTTCTTTGTTTCCAGTATAATAAAGATCAAACTCTTCCCTATACTAACTTGCATACGCAACTTTACTATAGTTAAGATTACAGTATTTTTATAATTTTCTTTACATTAAAAGACGATCACTGAAATAACAAACCATTCCATACATTGGACTTAGTTAGCTACTTGATTGTTTGAGTTTCGTCTCTTACTATTTAAAAGAAGAAAAAGCCGTAGGCTTTTTCCTGTTTGTATTTATATCCGGGTTGCAGCGGTAGCTAGCAACCTAGTAAGAGACGATCACCTCCAATGTCAAGAAATATAAAACCCCCCAACTCCTAAAAAAAAGAGTCAGATCAAAACAAAAAGTACACCATTAGAACCGCCTTGTCCGAATCCTCTATAAAGGAAACTTACCTCCCTTTGGCTTGAATAACAAAGAAAATATATTGGCTTGAAAATCAAGAAAATTGACTTTTACCACGTTATTCTCCACAAACGGGATATTTTTTTCTTTCCGCTTTTTCTTTCTGCTCAGCTAGCTGGGCACTGGAAAATCATAGAGAGCTGTATAATAGCTCATTTTAAAGGAAATTGCAACATCTAGTCACTTTTGTATTTAAAAATAAAATACTTTTTAAAGTAGAATCAATTTTGTCAAAAAAATTGCATTTTTGATGTATTTTCATACTGCAGTCTTTTCAAAGATATTTGAATTTTGAAGCAATAAAACAGTCCATGTAATGAACTCTATAGTAATAATAGCTACTTGTCTCAATAGTAACCGAAACTCCTGGAACCAAAATTTTCTTTTTTGGCTTAATCGCTAAAATTATTATGTAAACTGCAAAAATATTTATGATGCCTAATCAGTAATAGTAATTTTTTAATTTAAACAACAAAAATACATGAAAATTCTAAAATTAGTTTTGCTTTTTGTCTCCTGGAAGAAATTTTTTTTCATCTCAGTTCAAATTTATTATTGTATCCTGTAACCCGTAAAGTACATATCTCCATATTATTGTCTCATAATTGCAATTATTTTAGTTTTCAGTCCAGAATCACTAAACTTATTATTTAAACTGCAAAAATATTTATGGTGTCTAACCAATAATACTAATTTTGTAATTCAAACAAGATAAATACCTGAAAATTTTAAAATTAGTTTTGTTTTATGCTAGGTTTTAGATACTCGACACGGGATTTTGTGTGCTTAATAATTTTAAATCTTGAAAAAATATGGTCTCACGCGAGTGGAAAAAAAGAAAGAATAACCAAAAACAATATCAAAATAGAACAATCCAAATTTCTACTAATAGATTATAATAAAGATCGAACTCTTCCCTATACTAACTTGCATAGGCAACTTCACTATAGTGAAGATTACAGTATTTATATTATACATCATTATAAATTATAAAAGGTTCGAATGTTCGAAGATTATAGAGTTAAAATTATAATAAAGAACGAACTCTTCCCTATACTAACTTGCATACGTAACTTCACTATAGTTAAGATTACAGTATTTATATTATACATCATTATAAATTATAAATCCGGGTTGCAGCGGTAGCTAGCAACCTAGTAAGAGACGATCACGTCCAATGTTAAGAAATATAAAAACCCATAGTTCCTAAAAAAGGAGTCAGATCAAAACAAAAAGTACACTATTAGAACCGCCTTGTCCGAAACCCCTGTATAGGAAATTTTCTGTCCCTTGGCTTGAACAGAAAGGGAAATATATTGGCTTGAAAATCAAGAAAAGTGGCAGCTACTACAACATTCTTCCTAAACGGGATATTTTTTTCTTTTTTTTTTTCTTTGTTTACAGAGATAGCTTGGCACTGGAACATCGTATAGGGTTGTTAAATAGCTCATTTTAAAGGAAATTAATTGGGTTAAAAACCTTTTGTAACTAAAATAAATTATTTCTAAAAGAGAATAAATTTTTCCACCAAAAACTGCATTTTCGATGTCTTTTCACACTGCAGTCTTTCAAACATAATCGTCTACCAGCGGTAAGATTTGAACCCACGCCTCCGAAGAGACTGGTGGCTAACACCAGTGCCTTGGACCACTCGGCCAGGTTGCCTCTCATAAATAATATATATGTGAATCCGGGTTGCAGCAGTAGCTAGCAATCTAGTAAGAAACGATCAGTCCAATGCTAAGAAATATAACAAAACTCCTAAAAATAGAGTCAAATCAATAATATAATAAAGAACGAGCTCTTGCCTATACTAATTTTTATACACCACTTAATTATAGTATAGGTTAGTAATTCCACAGATAGCTAGGCACTGGAACATCGTAAGGAGCTGTTCAATGGCTCATTTTAAATCCGGGTCTGCAGCGGTAGCTAGCAACCTAGTAAGAGACGATCACGTCCAATGTTAAGAAATATAAAACCCATAGTTCCTAAAAAGGAGTCAGATCAAAACAAAAAGTACACCGTTAGAACCGCCTTGTCTGAAACCCCTGTATAGGAAACTTTCTGTCCCTTGGCTTGAACAGCAAGGGAAATATATTGGCTTGAAAATCAAGAAAAGTGGCAGCTACTACAACATTCTTCCTAAACGGGATATTTTTTTTCTTTTTTCTTTTTTTCTTTGTTTCCAGAGATAGCTTGGCACTGGAACATCGAAGAGGGTTGTTCAATAGCTCACTTTAAAGGAAATTAATTGGGTTAGAAACCTTTTGTAACTAAAATAAATTATTTCTAAAGTAGAATAAATTTTGTCCACCAAAAACTGCATTTTTGATGTCTTTTCACACTGCAGCTCTTTCAAAACATTACATGTATCCGGGTTGCAGCGGTAGCTAGCAACCTAGTAAGAGACGATCACGTCCAATGTTAAGAAATATAAAAACCCTTAGTTCCTAACAGAGGAGTCAGATCAAAACAAAAAGTACACCATTAGAACCGCCTTGTCCGAAAACCCTGTAAAGGAAACTTTCTGTCCCTTGGCTTGAACAGAAAGGGAAATATATTGGCTTGAAAATCAAGAAAAGTGGCAGCTACTACAACATTCTTCCTAAACGGGATATTTTTTTCTTTTTTTTTCTTTGTTTCCAGAGATAGCTTGGCACTGGAACATCGTAGAGGGTTGTTCAATAGCTCATTTTAAAGGAAATTAATTGGGTTAAAAACCTTTTGTAACTAAAATAAATTATTTCTAAAAGAGAATAAATTTTTCCACCAAAAACTGCATTTTCGATGTCTTTTCACACTTTAGTCTTTCAAACATAATCGTTTACCATTATAATAAAGAACGAACTCTTGCCTATACTAAATTACACACTCAACTTAATTATAGTAAATGATATAGTAATGATATGGTTCTATTGATGTTTTATAAAGGACCGATATAGTTCATCATAAATGGTATTTGTCAAAAAGGTTTTTGTATTATTATCCATTATTATGTAAAATGCAGTAATTTGGGGGGGGGGGTAACAAAAAAAATATTGGTTAACTGAAATTACAATAAAGAACGACACCTAGCCCATGTTAACTGAAAGCTTTTTATTTCTCCTCAGCTAGCTGGGCATTTACAGTAATAAAGAACGATCTCTCTCCCATACTAACTGATATATGGTGGTTCCAGGTGTAGTTACATTACATAAGGGATCGATGTGGTTCATTATAAATTATAAAAGGTTTAGAGCTTCTAATGTTCGAAGATTATAGAGTTAAAAATTTTCCAATACCGAGAATCGAACCCGGGCCTTCTAGATCAAAGCCAGCTATCCTATCCGCTACACCATATGGGACTATAAAGCAGCATGATTTAAGAACCATATGCATATTATTATTTCATCGTATTTTCCGGTTGCAGCGGTAGCTAGCAATCCGGGTTGCAGCGGTAGCTAGCAACCTAGTAAGAGACGATCACGTCCAATGTTAAGAAATATAACAACCCATAACTCCTGAGAAAAGAGTCAGATCAAAAACAAAAATTACACCATTAGAACCGCCTTGTCCAAAACCCCTATTAAGGAAACTTATCACTCTTTGGCTTGAATAACAAAGAAAATATATTGGCTTGATTATAATAAAGAACGACCTCTTTCCTATACTAAATTTTATAGGCCGCTCAACTATAGCATAGGCTAGTACAGTTATTATATTTAAGGCCAATATATTAAAATTTTCCACTAAAAGACGGTCATTGGAATAAAAACCCAATACATACATTTGATTTAGTTAGCTACTTGATTGTTTGAAGCTAGTCTCTTACTATTTCAAAGATAGAAAAAGCCGTAGGCTTTCCTGTTTGTAATCAATTAGAAAGAGTTCTACCTTTAATGTAATGTAATAAAGATCAAACTCTTCCCTATACTAACTTGCATACGCAACTTCACTATAGTTAAGATTACAGTATTTATATTTTTACATTAAAAAACGATCACTGAAATAACAAACCATTCCGTACATTGGATTTAGTTAGCTACTTGATTGTTTGAGTTTTCCGGGTTGCAGCGGTAGCTAGCAACCTAGTAAGAGACGATCAGGTCCAATGTTAAGAAATATAAAAACCCCTAACTCCTAAAAACAGAGTCAGATCAAAACAAAAAGTACACCATTAGAACCGCCTTGTCCGAAACCCCTATAAAGGAAACTTACCGCCCTGCGGCTTGAATAACAAAGAAAATATATTGGCTTGATAATCAAGAAAATTGACTTTAACCACGTTATTCTCCACAAACGGGATATTTTTTACTTTCTGTTCCACAGATAGCTTGGCACTGGAACATCGTAGAGAGTTGTTCAATGGCTCATTTTAAAGGAAATCTACTAGAGTCTAGCACCTATGTGTACTTAAACAAATTATTTTTTTAAATTAAATCCTGGCGTTGCAGCGGTAGCTAGCAACCTAGTAAGAGACGATCACCTCCAATGTCAAGAAATATAAAACCCCCCAACTCCTAAAAAAAGAGTCAGATCAAAACAAAAAGTACACCATTAGAACCGCCTTGTCCGAATCCTCTATAAAGGAAACTTACCTCCCTTTGGCTTGAATAACAAAGAAAATATATTGGCTTGAAAATCAAGAAAATTGACTTTTACCACGTTATTCTCCACAAACGGGATATTTTTTTCTTTCCGCTTTTTCTTTCTGCTCAGCTAGCTGGGCACTGGAAAATCATAGAGAGCTGTATAATAGCTCATTTTAAAGGAAATTGCAACATCTAGTCACTTTTGTATTTAAAAATAAAATACTTTTTAAAGTAGAATCAATTTTGTCAAAAAAATTGCATTTTTGATGTATTTTCATACTGCAGTCTTTTCAAAGATATTTGAATTTTGAAGCAATAAAACAGTCCATGTAATGAACTCTATAGTAATAATAGCTACTTGTCTCAATAGTAACCGAAACTCCTGGAACCAAAATTTTCTTTTTTGGCTTAATCGCTAAAATTATTATGTAAACTGCAAAAATATTTATGATGCCTAATCAGTAATAGTAATTTTTTAATTTAAACAACAAAAATACATGAAAATTCTAAAATTAGTTTTGCTTTTTGTCTCCTGGAAGAAATTTTTTTTTCATCTCAGTTCAAATTTATTATTGTATCCTGTAACCCGTAAAGTACATATCTCCATATTATTGTCTCATAATTGCAATTATTTTAGTTTTCAGTCCAGAATCACTAAACTTATTATTTAAACTGCAAAAATATTTATGGTGTCTAACCAATAATACTAATTTTGTAATTCAAACAAGATAAATACCTGAAAATTTTAAAATTAGTTTTGTTTTATGCTAGGTTTTAGATACTCGACACGGGATTTTGTGTGCTTAATAATTTTAAATCTTGAAAAAATATGGTCTCACGCGAGTGGAAAAAAGAAAGAATAACCAAAAACAATATCAAAATAGAACAATCCAAATTTCTACTAATAGAAAACTTTACTACACAAAAAATAAAGCTAACATCCTGAAATATAAGAAAAGTTTATTTAAAAGAGATAAAAATGCCACCAAACGCAATAAAGCTCGAGCACGCGTAAGGATTGCTACTAAGATGTCTTGTGATCCAGGATTTAAGAAAATGAAATATGACAGAGCAAAACAGAGGTATCTTACGGATCAGGGGTATCGAGAAGGGAAAATTGAGACAGCGAAACAAAAGAGCAAGGAACGGTATGATAACGATATAGATTACCGAAACAAACATAAGAAAAAAGTTGCTACCAGAATAATGGGTAGATACTGGGGTGACAAAAGCTATAATGAAAAAATTAAATTCTCTGCGAGGTTGTACCGAAGAACGCATAAGGACAAAGGGAAAAATTACATTCAGAAATACAAGAAGATGGCAAAAATGCAGGCTGATCTTTGTAAATTGAGAAACATTTTACGCATGTTTTATCGGGATCACGAAAAGTATTCGAAATTACAGATTAAAATTCTCTTTGAAAGAGCGGATGCTGTTGAAAAGTCGGCTAGAAATGCTTTGGCAAAGCTTCATGGCAATATCCAAAAGAAATGTTGTCAGTTTAACGAAAAGCTTCCAAGGTATGGATTGGCAACTGCGGAACAGTTTATAGATGCAATGGAAAATGTTCGACAACACAGTGAATATACGGAGGCGTACTTCTTAGAAAATTCGTATATTAATTTTGGAAGGAGCAATTGCAGTTTATGTAGCAGCAATAAAAATATATATACAAGCATACCTATCAACAGCGAAGGAAAAGCAATGTTTTTCAATTATGGTACAATAAGGAACGAACTGTAACCCAGAGTAACTGAAGTATTAAATCAAACTTTATAGAGAAGCAACAATTAAGCAAGCTAGACAAAATAGCAAGGACCAGTACTTCTTCGTTTAAGTAAAACTTGTTTCTCTGAGGCTCAATCCTAATGAAAAATTAGATAAATTTTTATATTACATTAAAGAACGATCATTGAAATAACAAACCCTTGCATACATTGGACTTAATTAGCTACTTGATTGTTTGAGGTTCGTCTCTTACTATTTCAAAGAAGAAAAAAGCCGTAGGCTTTTTCCTGTTTGTAATTTCAAAGAAGAAAAAGCCGTAGGCTTTTCCTGTTTGTAATGATGCAGCATAAAATTGATTTTGATTAATAAATTTGATGATAATGATTTTGTAATAAGGTTCGATAATAATATATATGATTATCCGGGTTGCAGCGGTAGCTAGCAACCTAATAAGAGACGATCACGTCCAATGTTAAGAAATATAAAAACCCATAGTTCCTAACAGAGGAGTCAGATCAAAACAAAAAGTACATCAATAGAACCGCCTTGTCCGAAACCCCTGTATAGGAAACTTTCTGTCTCTTGGCTTGAACAGCAAGAGATATATATTGGCTTGAAAATCAAGAAAAGTGGCAGCTACTACAACATTCTGCCTAAACGGGATATTTTTTCTTTTTTTTCTTTTTTTCTTTTCCACAGATAGCTTGGCACTGGAACATCGTAGAGGGTTGTTCAATAGCTCATTTTAAAGGAAATCAATTGGGTTAAAAATCTATAGTAACTAAAATAAATTATTTCTAAAAGAGAATAAATTTTTCCACCAAAAACTGCATTTTTGATGTCTTTTTACACTGCAGTCTTTCAAACATAATCGTATACCAGCGGTAAGATTTGAACCCACGCCTCCGAAGAGACTGGTGGCTAACACCAGTGTCTTGGACCACTCGGCCAGGCTGCCTCTTATAATTTGGGTTGAAGCAGTAGCTAGCAACCTAGTAAGAGACGATCAGTCCCATGCTAAGAAATATAAAAACCCAAAATTCCTAAAAATAGAGTAAGATCAAAACAAAAGTACATCACTAGAACTACCTTGTCTGAAACCCTACTAGATAAATAATGAATGTCGTCATAGCTTTATATGACATTGGAGGTGATCGTCTCTTACTAGGTTGCTAGCTACCGCTGCAACCCGGATGATGTCTTTTTACACTGCAGTCTTTCAAACATAATCGTATACCAGCGGTAAGATTTGAACCCACGCCTCCGAAGAGACTGGTGGCTAACACCAGTGTCTTGGACCACTCGGCCAGGCTGCCTCTTATAATTTGGGTTGAAGCAGTAGCTAGCAACCTAGTAAGAGACGATCAGTCCCATGCTAAGAAATATAAATATTAGAGCTATGACGTGAATAGAAAAACACGAAATTATGTTGTGGTTTCTGAATCCGGGTTTTTCCGGGTTGCAGTGGTAGCTAGCAACCTAGTAAGAGACGATCACGTCCAATGTTATCCGGGTTGCAGCGATAGCTAGCAATCCGGGTTGCAGCGGTAGCTAGCAACCCAGTAAGAGACAATCACGTCCAATGTTAAGAAATATAAAAACCCATAGTTCCTAACAAAGGAGTCAGATCAAAACAAATACATAAAGGATTAATTTAAAACACGAGACAGAGTATAGTTGAAAACAAAGGTGGTAAAAAATTGCATCGGCCTGGATTTGAACCAGTGACATACGTCCATTTGCCGTCCGACGACTCTACCAACTGAGCTACCGAAGGCTTACACTATTATTTGACTAAAAATTATATCATGTATATCCGGGTTGCAGCGGTAGCTAGCAACCTAGTAAGAGACGATCACGTCCAATGTTAAGATATATAAAAACCCATAACTCCTAAGAAAAAGGTTAGATCAAAACCAAAAGTACACCATTAGAACCGCCATGTCTGAAACCCCTGTATAGGAATTACAATAAAGAGCGAACTTTGACCTATAGTAACTGAAAGGCGTGTATGGGTGTGTGTTAACTGAAACTAGAATAATTACTGAAAATATTAAATAAATCAATAATATTTAGCTGTAAACTGCAAAAATATTTATGGTGTTTGAGCAATAATTTTAATTTTTTAATTCAAACAAAAAAACTACCTAAAAATTTTAAAATTAGTTTGGTTTTCCTTTTGCTTCAAGTGACTCGTTACGTCACTTTGTGGGGTGAAAAAAAATAAATTATTTTTCACGTTGATTTAATTGTTGCTGCTTATAAAGATTACGAAGACGCAAAGAATAGCTGGAGAAAATACGACAGACTCCGGAATGCAAACCTAATGGCTGTAGAAATACAACAGACAGCTAAACTAAAAATATACGAGTAGCAAGAGACTCAAAGGCAAGAAGAATTGATAAGCCTTAGAAACAATATCCGGGTTGCAGCGGTAGCTAGCAACCTAGTAAGAGACGATCACGTCCAATGTTATCCGGGTTGCAGAGGTAGCTAGCAACCTAGTAAGAGACGATCACGTCCAATGTTAAGAAATATAAAAGCCCATAGCTCCTAAAAAAGGAGTCAGATCAAAACAAAAAGTACACCATTAGAACCGCCTTGTCCGAAACCCCTGTATAGGAAACTTCTGTCCCTTGGCTTGAACAGCAAGGGAAATATATTGGCTTGAAAATCAAGAAAATTGACTTTAACCACGTTATTCTCCCCAAAAGGGATATTTTTTTCTTTTTTTTTTGTATCCAGAGATAGCTTGGCACTGGAACATCGTAGAGGGTTGTTCAATAGCTCATTTTAAAGGAAATTAATTGGGTTAAAAATCTATAGTAACTAAAATAAATTATTTCTAAAAGAGAATAAATTTTTCCAATAAAAACTGTATTTTTGATGCAGTGACGTCATAATTACTATATAAGATTCTCTTTTCTTTGTTTCCAGTATAATAAAGATCAAACTCTTCCCTATGCTAACTTGCATACGCAACTTTACTATAGTTAAGATTACAGTATTTTTATAATTTTCTTTACATTAAAAGACGATCACTGAAATAACAAACCATTCCATACATTGGACTTAGTTAGCTACTTGATTGTTTGAGTTTCGTCTCTTACTATTTAAAAGAAGAAAAAGCCGTAGGCTTTTTCCTGTTTGTATTTATCCGGGCTGCAGCGGTAGCTAGCAACCTAGTAAGAGACGATCACGTCCAATGTTAAGAAATATAAAAACCCATAGCTCCTAAAAAGGAGACAGATCAAAACAAAAAGTACACCATTAGAACCGCCTTGTCCAAAACCCCTGTATAGGAAACTTTCTGTCCCTTGGCTTGAACAGCAAGGGAAATATATTGGCTTGAAAATCAAGAAAATTGACTTTAACCACGTTATTCTCCCCAAAAGGGATATTTTTTCTTTTTTTTTTTGTATCCAGAGATAGCTTGGCACTGGAACATCGTAGAGGGTTGTTCAATAGCTCATTTTAAAGGAAATTAATTGGGTTAAAAATCTATAGTAACTAAAATAAATTATTTCTAAAAGAGAATAAATTTTTCCAATAAAAACTGTATTTTTGATGCAGTGACGTCATAATTACTATATAAGATTCTCTTTTCTTTGTTTCCAGTATAATAAAGATCAAACTCTTCCCTATACTAACTTGCATACGCAACTTTACTATAGTTAAGATTACAGTATTTTTATAATTTTCTTTACATTAAAAGACGATCACTGAAATAACAAACCATTCCATACATTGGACTTAGTTAGCTACTTGATTGTTTGAGTTTCGTCTCTTACTATTTAAAAGAAGAAAAAAGCCGTAGGCTTTTTCCTGTTTGTATTTATATCCGGGTTGCAGCGGTAGCTAGCAACCTAGTAAGAGACGATCACCTCCAATGTCAAGAAATATAAAACCCCCAACTCCTAAAAAAAGAGTCAGATCAAAACAAAAAGTACACCATTAGAACCGCCTTGTCCGAATCCTCTATAAAGGAAACTTACCTCCCTCTGGCTTGAATAACAAAGAAAATATATTGGCTTGAAAATCAAGAAAATTGACTTTTACCACGTTATTCTCCACAAACGGGATATTTTTTTCTTTCCGCTTTTTCTTTCTGCTCAGCTAGCTGGGCACTGGAAAATCATAGAGAGCTGTATAATAGCTCATTTTAAAGGAAATTGCAACATCTAGTCACTTTTGTATTTAAAAATAAAATACTTTTTAAAGTAGAATCAATTTTGTCAAAAAAATTGCATTTTTGATGTATTTTCATACTGCAGTCTTTTCAAAGATATTTGAATTTTGAAGCAATAAAACAGTCCATGTAATGAACTCTATAGTAATAAAAAGCTACTTGTCTCAATAGTAACCGAAACTCCTGGAACCAAAATTTTCTTCTTTGGCTTAATCGCTAAAATTATTATGTAAACTGCAAAAATATTTATGATGCCTAATCAGTAATAGTAATTTTTTAATTTAAACAACAAAAATACATGAAAATTCTAAAATTAGTTTTGCTTTTTGTCTCCTGGAAGAAATTTTTTTTTCATCTCAGTTCAAATTTATTATTGTATCCTGTAACCCGTAAAGTACATATCTCCATATTATTGTCTCATAATTGCAATTATTTTAGTTTTCAGTCCAGAATCACTAAACTTATTATTTAAACTGCAAAAATATTTATGGTGTCTAACCAATAATACTAATTTTGTAATTCAAACAAGATAAATACCTGAAAATTTTAAAATTAGTTTTGTTTTGTGCTAGGTTTTAGATACTCGACACGGGATTTTGTGTGCTTAATAATTTTAAATCTTGAAAAAATATGGTCTCACGCGAGTGGAAAAAAAGAAAGAATAACCAAAAACAATATCAAAATAGAACAATCCAAATTTCTACTAATAGATCCGGGTTGCAGCGGTAGCTAGCAACCTAGTAAGAGACGATCACCTCCAATGTCAAGAAATATAAAACCCCCCAACTCCTAAAAAAAGAGTCAGATCAAAACAAAAAGTACACCATTAGAACCGCCTTGTCCGAATCCTCTATAAAGGAAACTTACCGCCCTTTGGCTTGAATAACAAAGAAAATATATTGGCTTGAAAATCAAGAAAATTGACTTTACCACGTTATTCTCCACAAACGAGATATTTTTTTCTTTCCGCTTTTTTTTTCTGCTTATAATAAAGATCGAACTCTTCCCTATACTAACTTGCATAGGCAACTTCACTATAGTGAAGATTACAGTATTTATATTATACATCATTATAAATTATAAAAGGTTCGAATGTTCGAAGATTATAGAGTTAAAATCCGGGTTTTATAATAAAGAACGAACTCTTCCCTATACTAACTTGCATACGCAACTTCACTATACTTAAGATTACAGTATTTATATTATACATCATTATAAATTATAAATCCGGGTTGCAGCGGTAGCTAGCAACCTAGTAAGAGACGATAACGTCCAATGTTAAGAAATATAAAAACCCATAGTTCCTAAAAAAGGAGTCAGATCAAAACAAAAAGTACACTATTAGAACCGCCTTGTCCGAAACCCCTGTATAGGAAATTTTCTGTCCCTTGGCTTGAACAGAAAGGGAAATATATTGGCTTGAAAATCAAGAAAAGTGGCAGCTACTACAACATTCTTCCTAAACGGGATATTTTTTTTTCTTTTTTTTTTCTTTGTTTCCAGAGATAGCTTGGCACTGGAACATCGTAGAGGGTTGTTCAATATCTCATTTTAAAGGAAATTAATTGGGTTAAAAACCTTTTGTAACTAAAATAAATTATTTCTAAAAGAGAATAAATTTTTCCACCAAAAACTGCATTTTCGATGTCTTTTCACACTGCAGTCTTTCAAACATAATCGTATACCTGCGGTAAGATTTGAACCCACGCCTCCGAAGAGACTGGTGGCTAACACCAGTGCCTTGGACCACTCGGCCAGGTTGCCTCTCATAAATAATATATATGTGAATCCGGGTTGCAGCATATAATAAAGAACGACCTCTTACCTATACTAAATTTTATACGCCACTTAATTATAGTATAGGTTAGTAATTCAACAGATAGCATGGCACTGGAACATTGTAGAGAGTTGTTCAATGGCTCATTATCCGGGTTGCAGCGGTAGCTAGCAACCTAGTAAGAGACGATTATAATAAAGAACGAATATTGTGTACTAATAACCATATATGACTTAATTAGCGACGTGACGTAAAAATTGAAAAAAATTAATTTTTATTTTATTTTCGTTTTTAGTTCAGAATCGCTAAAGTTATAAACTGAAAAAATATTTATGATGTCTGAACAATAGTTTTAATCTTTTAATTTAGACTAGAAAAAATACCTGAAATTACAATAAGGAACGAACTTTAACCCATAGTAACTTAAGTATTAAATCAAACGGTTCGTTGTCATAGTAAAGAGCTGTGTAATGGCTAATTTTAAAGGAAACGGCTGTATATAGAAACCTTTTGTAATTAAAAAAATTAATTATTATTATAAAACAACTTATTACGATGTGGTAAAGAACTAACTCTAGGCGATAGCAACTAATTTAATTTTGAAATATACAATAAAGAACGACACCTTGCCCATGATAACTTAAACATAAATAGGGATTATGTAATTTCCAATAGTATCATGGCTGTAGAGATGGCTGAAACCTAGTTACAATAAAAAACGATCATTGGAATAATCCGGGTTGCAGCGGTAGCTAGCAACCTAGTAAGAGACGATCACGTCCAATGTTAAGAAATATAAAAACCCATAGTTCTTAAAAAGAGTCAGATCAAAACAAAAAGTACACCATTAGAACCGCCTTGTCCGAAACCCCTGCATAGTAAAATTTCTGTCCCTTGAAAGCTTGAACAGCAAGGGAAATATATTGGCTTGAAAATCAAGAAAAGTGGCAGCTACTACAACATTCTGCCTAAACGGAATATTTTTTTCTTTCTTTCTTTTGTTTCCAGAGATTATAATAAAGAGCGACCTCTTGACTACACTAAATTTTATACGCCACTTAATTATAGTGTAGGTTAGTAATATATAATAAAGAACAACCTCTTGACTATACTAACTTTTATACGCCACTTAATTATAGTGTAGGTTAGTAATTCAACAGGTAGCTTGGCACTGGAACATCGTAGAGAGTTTTTCAATGGCTCATTTTAAAGCAAATTAATGGGGTTAAAACCTTTTGTAATTAAAACAAATTATTTTTATTACATTAAGAAATTTCAATTATATTCCTTAAGAAATCATCATAAGTTAAAATTTTCCATACGGAAATTGAACTCAAGCCAACTGGGTGAGAGCTATCCCAAGCTCTAGACCATATAGGATATATTAAAATATCCGATTAATGAAGTTTATGTTAAAGAAAAAATTATAATTACTATAGAGTTCATTACCATGAACTGTTTTATTGCTTCAAAATTCAAATATCTTTGAAAAGACTGCAGTATGAAAATACATCAAAAAGGCAATTTTTTTGACAAAATTGATTCTACTTTAAAAATTATTTTATTTTTAATTACAAAAGTGACTAGATGTTGCAATTACCTTTAAAATGAGCTATTATACAACTCTCTATGATTTTCCAGTGCCCAGCTAGCTGAGCAGAAAAAAAAAGCGGAAAGAAAAAAATATCCCGTTTGTGGAGAATAACGTGGTAAAAGTCTATTTTCTTGATTTTCAAGCCAATATATTTTCTTTGTTATTCAAGCCAAAGGGCGGTAAGTTTCCTTTATAGAGGATTCGGACAAGGCGGTTCTAATGGTGTACTTTTTGTTTTGATCTGACTCTTTTTTTAGGAGTAGGGGGTTTTATATTTCTTAACATTGGACGTGATCGTCTCTTACTAGGTTGCTAGCTACCGCTGCAACCCGGATCTCTTACTAGGTTGCTAGCTACCGCTGCAACCCGGATTCAAATCTTACCGCTGGTATACGATTATGTTTGAAAGACTGCAATGTGAAAAGACATCAAAAATGCATTTTTTGGTGGAAAAATTTATTCTTTTTTAGAAATAATTTATTTTAGTTACTATAGATTTTTAACCCAATTAATTTCCTTTAAAATGAGCTATTGAACAACCCTCTACGATGTTCCAGTGCCAGGCTATCTGTGGAAAAGAAAAAAAAGGAAAAAAGAAAAAAATATCCCGTTTGGGGAGAATAACGTGGTTAAAGTCAATTTTCTTGATTTTCAAGCCAATATATTTCCCTTGCTGTTCAAGCCAAGGGACAGAAAGTTTCCTATACAGGGGTTTCGGACAAGGCGGTTCTAATGGTGTACTTTTTGTTTTGATCTGACTCCTTTGTTAGGAACTATGGGTTTTTATATTTCTTAACATTGGACGTGATCGTCTCTTACTAGGTTGCTAGCTACCGCTGCAGCCCGGATTAGGCAGAATGTTTTAGTAGCTGCCACTTTTCTTGATTTTTTAGTACTGATTTTTTAACTTGCGTGCAGCTTGCTTTGATCTAACCATTATGTATTCATGAATGAGACCATTTGCAGTTTTGACGTTTCTTATATAGTAATTATGACGTTACTGCATCAAAAATACAGTTTTTATTGAAAAAATGTATTCTCTTTTAGAAATAATTTATTTTAGTTACTATAGATTTTTAACCCAATTAATTTCCTTTAAAATGAGCTATTGAACAACCCTCTACGATGTTCCAGTGCCAAGCTATCTGTGGAAAAGAAAAAAGAAAAAAAAGAAAAATATCCCGTTTGGGGAGAATAACGTGGTAAAAGTCTATTTTCTTGATTTTCAAGCCAATATATTTTCTTTGTTATTCAAGCCAAAGGGCGGTACGTTTCCTTTATGGAGGATTTGGACAAGGCGGTTCTAATGGTGTACTTTTTGTTTTGATCTGACTCTTTTTTTAGGAGCTATGGGTTTTTATATTTCTTAACATTGGAGGTGATCGTCTCTTACTAGGTTGCTAGCTACCACTGCAACCCGGATACTTCTTTAAGGCCCCATATGGTCTAGTGGCTAAGATAGTTAACTTTCACTTAACAGGCCCGGGTTTGATTCCCGGTGAGGGAAAATTTTTAACTCTATAATCTTCGAACATTTGAACCTTTTATAATTTATAATGATGTATAATATAAATACTGTAATCTTAACTATAGTGAAGTTGCCTATGCAAGTTAGTATAGGGAAGAGTTCGATCTTTATTAAACCTGGCCGAGTGGTCCAAGGCACTGGTGTTAGCCACCAGTCTCTTCAGAGGCGTGGGTTCAATTCTTACCGCTGGTATACGATTATGTTTGAAAGACTGCAGTGTGAAAAGACATCAAAATGCAGTTTTTGGTGGAAAAATTTATTCTCTTTTAGAAATAATTTATTTTAGTTACTATAGATTTTTAACCCAATTAATTTCCTTTAAAATGAGCTATTGAACAACCCTCTACGATGTTCCAGTGCCAAGCTATCTCTGGATACAAAAAAAGAAAAAAAAAGAAAAAAAAAAGAAAAAAATATCCCGTTTAAGCAGAATGTTGTAGTAGCTGCCACTTTTCTTGATTTTCAAGCCAATATATTTCCCTTGCTGTTCAAGCCAAGGGACAGAAATTTTACTATGCAGGGGTTTCGGACAAGGCGGTTCTAATGGTGTACTTTTTGTTTTGATCTGACTCTTTTTTTAAGAACTATGGGTTATTATATTTCTTAACATTGGACGTGATCGTCTCTTACTAGGTTGCTAGCTACCGCTGCAACCCGGATACTAGGTTGCTAGCTACCGCTGCAACCCGATTATTATAATTTATTGATTTTTTAGTACTGATTTTTTAACTTGCGTGTAGCTCGCTTTGATCTAACCATTATGTATTCATGAATGAGATCATTTACAGTTTTGACGTTTCTTATATAGTAATTATGACGTCACTGCATCAAAAATACAGTTTTTATTAGAAAAATTTATTCTCTTTTAGAAATAATTTATTTTAGTTACTCTAGATTTTTAACCCAATTAATTTCCTTTAGGATGAGCTATTGAACAACCCTCTACGATGTTCTAGTGCCAAGCTATCTGTGGAAAAGAAAAAACAAAAGAAAAAAGAAAAAAATATTCCGTTTTGGGGAGAATAACGTGGTTAAAGTCAATTTTCTTGATTTTCAAGCCAATATATTTCCCTTGCTGTTCAAGCCAAGGGACAGAAAGTTTCCTATAAAGGGGTTTCGGACAAGGCGGTTCTAATGGTGTACTTTTTGTTTTCATCTGACTCCTTTTTTAGAAGCTATGGGTTTTTATATTTCTTAACATTGGACGTGATCGTCTCTTACTAGGTTGCTAGCTACCGCTGCAACCCGGATACTAGGTTGCTAGCTACCGCTGCAACCCGATTATTATAATTTCTTGATTTTTTAGTACTGATTTTTTAACTTGCATGTAGCTCGCTTTGATCTAACCATTATGTATTCATGAATGAGACCATTTACAGTTTTGACGTTTCTTATATAGTAATTATGACGTCACTGCATCAAAAATACAGTTTTTATTAGAAAAATTTATTCTCTTTTAGAAATAATTTATTTTAGTTACTATAGATTTTTAACCCAATTAATTTCCTTTAGGATGAGCTATTGAACAACCCTCTACGATGTTCTAGTGCCAAGCTATCTGTGGAAAAGAAAAAACAAAAGAAAAAAGAAAAAAATATTCCGTTTGGGGAGAATAACGTGGTTAAAGTCAATTTTCTTGATTTTCAAGCCAATATATTTCCCTTGCTGTTCAAGCCAAGGGACAGAAAGTTTCCTATAAAGGGGTTTCGGACAAGGCGGTTCTAATGGTGTACTTTTTGTTTTGATCTGACTCCTTTTTTAGAAGCTATGGGTTTTTATATTTCTTAACATTGGACGTGATCGTCTCTTACTAGGTTGCTAGCTACCGCTGCAAGCAGGATACTAGGTTGCTAGCTACCGCTGCAACCCGATTATTATAATTTCTTGATTTTTTAGTACTGATTTTTTAACTTGCATGTAGCTCGCTTTGATCTAACCATTATGTATTCATGAATGAGACCATTTACAGTTTTGACGTTTCTTATATAGTAATTATGACGTCACTGCATCAAAAATACAGTTTTTATTAGAAAAATTTATTCTCTTTTAGAAATAATTTATTTTAGTTACTATAGATTTTTAACCCAATTAATTTCCTTTAGGATGAGCTATTGAACAACCCTCTACGATGTTCCAGTGCCAAGCTATCTGTGGAAAAGAAAAAAAAAAGAAAAAAGAAAAAAATATTCCGTTTGGGGAGAATAACGTGGTTAAAGTCAATTTTCTTGATTTTCAAGCCAATATATTTCCTTGCTGTTCAAGCCAAGGGACAGAAAGTTTCCTATAAAGGGGTTTCGGACAAGGCGGTTCTAATGGTGTACTTTTTGTTTTGATCTGACTCCTTTTTAGAAGCTATGGGTTTTTATATTTCTTAACATTGGACGTGATCGTCTCTTACTAGGTTGCTAGCTACCGCTGCAGCCCGGATACTAGGTTGCTAGCTAACGCTGCAACCCGATTATTATAATTTCTTGATTTTTTAGTACTGATTTTTTAACTTGCATGTAGCTCGCTTTGATCTAACCATTATGTATTCATGAATGAGATCATTTACAGTTTTGACGTTTCTTATATAGTAATTATGACGTCACTGCATCAAAAATACAGTTTTTATTAGAAAAATTTATTCTCTTTTAGAAATAATTTATTTTAGTTACTATAGATTTTTAACCCAATTAATTTCCTTTAGGATGAGCTATTGAACAACCCTCTACGATGTTCCAGTGCCAAGCTGTCTGTGGAAAAGAAAAAAAAAAGAAAAAAGAAAAAAATATTCCGTTTGGGGAGAATAACGTGGTTAAAGTCAATTTTCTTGATTTTCAAGCCAATATATTTCCCTTGCTGTTCAAGCCAAGGGACAGAAATTTTACTATGAAGGGGTTTCGGACAAGGCGGTTCTAATGGTGTACTTTTTGTTTTGATCTGACTCTTTTTTAGGAACTATGGGTTATTATATTTCTTAACATTGGACGTGATCGTCTCTTACTAGGTTGCTAGCTACCGCTGCAACCCGGATACTAGGTTGCTAGCTACCGCTGCAACCCGATTATTATAATTTCTTGATTTTTTAGTACTGATTTTTTAACTTGCGTGTAGCTCGCTTTGATCTAACCATTATGTATTCATGAATGAGACCATTTACAGTTTTGACGTTTCTTATATAGTAATTATGACGTCACTGCATCAAAAATGCAGTTTTTATTAGAAAAATTTATTCTCTTTTAGAAATAATTTATTTTAGTTACTATAGATTTTTAACCCAATTAATTTCCTTTAGGATGAGCTATTGAACAACCCTCTACGATGTTCCAGTGCCAAGCTATCTTGTGGAAAAGAAAAAAAAAAGAGAAAAAGAAAAAAATATTCCGTTTGGGGAGAATAACGTGGTTAAAGTCAATTTTCTTGATTTTTCAAGCCAATATATTTCCCTTGCTGTTCAAGCCAAGGGACAGAAATTTTACTATGCAGGGGTTTCGGACAAGGCGGTTCTAATGGTGTACTTTTTGTTTTGATCTGACTCTTTTTAGAACTATGGGTTATTATATTTCTTAACATTGGACGTGATCGTCTCTTACTAGGTTGCTAGCTACCGCTGCAACCCGGATACTAGGTTGCTAGCTACCGCTGCAACCGATTATTATAATTTCTTGATTTTTTAGTACTGATTTTTTAACTTGCGTGTAGCTCGCTTTGATCTAACCATTATGTATTCATGAATGAGACCATTTACAGTTTTGACGTTTCTTATATAGTAATTATGACGTCACTGCATCAAAAATACAGTTTTTATTAGAAAAATTTATTCTCTTTTAGAAATAATTTATTTTAGTTACTATAGATTTTTAACCCAATTAATTTCCTTTAGGATGAGCTATTGAACAACCCTCTACGATGTTCCAGTGCCAAGCTATCTGTGGAAAAGAAAAAAAAAAGAAAAAAGAAAAAAATATTCCGTTTGGGGTGAATAATGTGGTTAAAGTCAATTTTCTTGATTTTCAAGCCAATATATTTCCCTTGCTGTTCAAGCCAAGGGACAGAAAGTTTCCTATAAAGGGGTTTCGAACAAGGCGGTTCTAATGGTGTACTTTTTGTTTTGATCTGACTCCTTTTTTAGAAGCTATGGGTTTTTATATTTCTTAACATTGGACGTGATCGTCTCTTACTAGGTTGCTAGCTACCGCTGCAACCGGATACTAGGTTGCTAGCTAACGCTGCAACCCGATTATTATAATTTCTTGATTTTTTAGTACTGATTTTTTAACTTGCATGTAGCTCGCTTTGATCTAACCATTATGTATTCATGAATGAGACCATTTACAGTTTTGACGTTTCTTATATAGTAATTATGACGTCACTGCATCAAAAATACAGTTTTATTAGAAAAATTTATTCTCTTTTAGAAATAATTTATTTTAGTTACTATAGATTTTTAACCCAATTAATTTCCTTTAGGATGAGCTATTGAACAACCCTCTACGATGCTCCAGTGCCAAGCTATCTGTGGAAAAAGAAAAAAAAAGAAAAAAAGAAAAAAATATTCCGTTTGGGGAGAATAACGTGGTTAAAGTCAATTTTCTTGATTTTCAAGCCAATATATTTCCCTTGCTGTTCAAACCAAGGGACAGAAAGTTTCCTATAAAGGGGTTTCGGACAAGGCGGTTCTAATGGTGTACTTTTTGTTTTGATCTGACTCCTTTTTTAGGAGCTATGGGTTTTTATATTTCTTAACATTGGACGTGATCGTCTCTTACTAGGTTGCTAGCTACCGCTGCAACCCGGATACTAGGTTGCTAGCTACCGCTGCAACCCGATTATTATAATTTCTTGATTTTTTAGTACTGATTTTTTAACTTGCATGTAGCTCGCTTTGATCTAACCATTATGTATTCATGAATGAGACCATTTACAGTTTTGACGTTTCTTATATAGTAATTATGACGTCACTGCATCAAAAATGCAGTTTTTATTAGAAAAATTTATTCTCTTTTATAAATAATTTATTTTAGTTACTATAGATTTTTAACCCAATTAATTTCCTTTAAAATGAGCTATTGAACAACCCTCTACGATGTTCCAGTGCCAAGCTATCTGTGGAAAAGAAAAAAAAAAAAGAGAAAAAAATATCCCGTTTAGGCAGAATGTTGTAGTTAGCTGCCACTTTTCTTGATTTTCAAGCCAATATATTTCCCTTGCTGTTCAAGCCAAGGGACAGAAAGTTTACTATGCAGGGGTTTCGGACAAGGCGGTTCTAATGGTGTACTTTTTGTTTTGATCTGACTCCTTTTTTAGAAGCTATGGGTTTTTATATTTCTTAACATTGGACGTGATCGTCTCTTACTAGGTTCTAGCTACCGCTGCAACCCGGATTTAGTATATGGAAGAGGTCGTTCTTTATTATAATGATTTTCAAGCCAATATATTTTCTTTGTTATTCAAGCCAAAAGGCGCTAAGTTTCCTTTATAGAGGTTTCGGACAAGGCGGTTCTAATGGTGTACTTTTTGTTTTGATCTGACTATTTTTTTAGGAGTTGGGGGGTTTTATATTTCTTAACATTGGAGGTGATCGTCTCTTACTAGGTTGCTAGCTACCGCTGCAACCCGGACTTAAATTATTGCTCATATACCATAAATATTTTTGCATTTTACATAATAACTTTTGCGATCCTGATCTGAGTTAAACTGGTTTGTCTGTTATTAGCCAGAGTCGAATTGTGCTTGGACTGGCTTATGAAGCAAGATTGTGTGTTTTCCGTCAACCTGCGGCTTCTATAGAAACTCTAGTAGAATTTAATAACTTTTTTCTTGTTTTATCATCTGTTCCTCAAAAAAAAATTAATCCCTTTGTATCTTTTCAACATATTGTAAACAGTATCCTTTTCAATATAATTTCTCCGACACAGATCATCACTCGTGCCTCTGGATCGATGCAGACTTGATAGTATTCAGGCGATACGCCTCGTCATTTCTGTATTTGATGTTTCTCCGGATTGATGCAGACTGGATAGTATTTTGACAATACTCTTCATTATCTCTGTATTTGATGTTTCTCCAGATGGATCCAGACTTGAGACTTGAAGTGATCGTCTCTTACTAGGTTGCTAGCTACCGCTGCAACCCAGATTACTCCAATGATCGTCTTTTAATGAATCTTTATTATAATTCTTTACTATAACATCCAGGATGACGTCAGTTACAACTTGGGTTTCTTTTTATGCTATATCATTACAAACAGGAAAAAGCCTACAGCTTTTTCTTCTTTGAAATAGTAAGAGACGATCCTAAAGCAATCAAGT
>NW_028300081.1:0-5000 GCF_049724085.1 Artemia sp. Qi Xiang Cuo
GGGTAATTACTTCTTTAGTTTACGAGATTTGCGAATTTTTTGCGAAAAGGTATTTGCGTAAAGGTATTGCGATGGTTAAGAATGCCTCACGGGTGAAACTACCCTTTTTCGAAAATCGGGCTCCCTGTTTTCAAAACCCCTTTTTCTTCTGAGGCTTGGAGCATTTGGTGGCTAGATATTAAACGTAATGAAATTTATATAATTGTAATCTGCATAAAAACCCAATTCCCGTCAATTGTTATCAAAATTCCATTTTTGAAGTTTCGCTTACTATTGAGTCGTATCCACCAACACAACCTATCAAAACATTCCTTTAAAATAAACACTTCAAATTGAAAAAAGAAATCATAAGCAAATCTTAAAAAAGTTTAATCTCTACCAAAAGAAACTTAAAAAGTAAACATAGTCAACCCATTTCTCACTGGAAAATTCATACGATATTTTTGAGTTTTTTTCTATCCCTATTTTCAAAAATAAGTTAAATTTTCTCAGGCACATAGCTTTTTATGATTAAAAATTTAAATTTTTTTATAAAGACTATTCAATTTTATTTAATTATAAAAATTATCGGTATATATAAATTAATACTAAACATGAAATTATAAAACAAAAAAAAAAAACCTTCAAAATAAACTTCTAACCAAGATGCATTAAAATGAGAAATTAAAAAAATACAATTTAGTAAAATAAAAAAATATTTAAAAAAAAAACGAAAACGATGCTCTACTAAGAATTTTAAACGCAAGTTTAAAAGGGTATTTTTTCGCTAAAGTATTATCATGCATACGCTACATATAAGATCTACCATCGCTTTTTAATACGATTTGAATTCTAAGTGGGTCTCTTGCAAAGTGGACTTTAAATTACAAGATGTCTATCTTCGATAAGAATTAACACAGGAAAAAAGGTTTTTGAATAATTTCCAAATATGTCTTCACAGCGATGTCAAGAAACATTATTTGGGCGAACCCGTTTTTGGTCATTTCATTGAAACACTTAGGTGGTTTCGAGACAGACTTTAAGGCTTCTCTATTTGAACAGTTTTGTGAAGTTCGATACCCCCAACTTGAAACGCTATCGATCCTCCTACATCGAAGGAAGCTCCCGGTTCCCAAGGGTCCTCCCCGGGAGGGGGGAGGGGAGGAGGGTTCTAAAAAAGGATCATCCAACATTTTAATTGCAATTCAATTGTTAATATTGATGGAGAAAAAAGTTTGTCTTTATTTAAATTATTTATCGAGCCCAGATAAACTTCGCTCAAATCAACCAGATTAAGTAGCTTTAAAATAAAGATTCTGGAAAAATTAGATACTCCAGTCACCATCGTATTTGATTCGATCACATTCTCTTCAGGCAATAAGAACGTGTTACGACTGTCTACCACTTAAGTTGAATGATGATAAAAGATAGTAAAGAGTTAAATTGATTAGTCTCTAAAACTTAACTGGGATTCATATTTTGCATTTTTATTTTAAAAAATTTTTGGAATAAAACCATTAGTTTTTTTTTATCAGGATGCGTGTTTATTTGTTTGTTTTTTTTTCAGGGGTGACTGTATCCACCCGGAGGTCCTAGAATATTGAGAGAGGTCTAATTCAAATAGAAATTAAAAGTTCTAGTGTCCTTTTTATGTGACCTAAGGATTTGGACAGCAACTAAACCCCCTCCTAGGATCATTTTTTTCCCAAATTCACCGGAGTAAAAGTTTGAAATTAACATATTTATTCAAAAAAATCTAATAACTATGTCTTTGAGGATGATTTAATCCATCACATTCCCGGGAGGAGGACTGCAAGTTATGAGCTTTGCCCATTGTTTGCATATAGCATTGGTTACTGGGAAGTAAACAGACGTGTTCAGTTTTTTTTTTGGTCGGTTGATGTGGGGGGGGAGGGAGTAAAGGGGTATGATATATCCCTTGAGGAAATTTTCATGGGGGAAGAGAAATTTTATATGTATGTGGTGTCAGAATTCACTGCACTATTTAAAAACGATAAGAAACTAGATTTTAAACTAAAATTTAAACTAGAAACTAGTTTAAATAAATAAAACTTTCAGTTGAAAGTTTTTCAACTGAAAGTAAGGAGCTACTTTAAAACTTAAAAAGAACAGAAATTATTTCGTATATGAGGGGGTTCGCCCCTTCGTCAATACCTCACTCTTTAGGCTAAAGTTTGTTTATTGCTTTCAAAAGAGCTATTTATTCTAATTAAGCGATTTTTTTGATTCAGGGGTCATTTTTAAAGAATTGGAACAAAATTTGAACTTAGCGTGAAAGGCGAGGTGTTGAGGAGGAGGGAACCCCCCCTCATATATGTATTTCGTGCGTGCTCGACTCCTGGGGTTTATTATTCGAGAAATAAACGTTAGTATTGTGCGGTTTTATATGTCATAAATCTTGAATTAGAATATGTATTTATCTATTTATGTCTCCAGACATTGTTTTTCAGATGTTCATGGGTAATGGGGTCCTGTAGGTTATTATTACTACTCATCTGAGCAACATATGATGATTTTATAACTTATCCCCCTACCCACAATTCCTTTTAACGTATATGGCGGATATAAAAGTAGTATGAAGTATTTTTCTACTCAACAGCTATATCATTAACATCAAAGATGATAGGAGAGTATGACACAGACTTTATCAGTTACAGAGACTTCACTGACTCCCCCCCGCAATGACTTCCAAGGGTATTATGACTCCTTCACAAAATGAATTCAGACGGTTTTAAGACTCATATCACTAGTCATAACTCCGTTCAACCTTGAGCAAAGGTATAAAAGTTTGATGAAGTATTTCTCTACTAAAAAACTACATTAATAGCCTTCAAGATGATAGGACTGGGGACTGTATGACACCGAATTTATCAGTTTGAGTAAATCATCTTGCGGTGTTATACTCGAATGTAATTTTTTATTAATGCCTATGGATCTCGAATAAATCGACTGTTATCATTGGTTAGTGAACTACAATCTGTATGGGTATGAAAAAAACTTGTGGAGTACTAAATTACGTTTTATAAACAGACTGGGATTCTATGATAGAGTGATTACACCACTAAATAATACTGGTCAGGAACTGAGAAATATCCAGGAGGAAGTCAGTGAAATTTGCAGCTTTTTCGGAGTTGAAGCACTCTACGTAAAGGGCAATGTACCTACGGATAAAGTTTTAATTCAAAAGTGTGACTCTAGAATTCCACTTTTCAATCTAGAAGAGTTTAAGTGTCCTAAATTTGAGGGGGGCTATCCACGTCGTGAATACGAGTTTAATATCTTCTCACAGCGGATACCTAAGAATATACCTGATCGTGATAAATATATCAGAAATTATAAAAAATTTCACAAAACCGGCAACAAGATTGGTGGGATTTTTAAGATGTAAAAATAAGTACTATTTTTATGTAAACATTTGTTGTTGTTGTCCTTTTCTTTCTAAAAAAAAAAGAAAAATCTGTTAAAAAATTTAAGCACAAAAAAACTTTAATAGTAAACCGTCCTTCTTATTTATAATAGTTATATTTTATTCAAGTAACAAACTCTTTCCTGAAGTCACCTCTTGGATACACAACGTAGAAACTTCATTTAATAAGCTAGGAAAAAATTTTAAGCCATTAAGTAACAAATTCCTTCTCGAAATTAGCTCTTTGATACACGATACAGAAATTTTCATGAAATAAATTATGACAAAATTGTGAGTAAGTGGCAAATTCTTTCTTGAATTCAACTACTGGATAAGGAAAGACATTTCGTTCAAGAAACTATGACAAAATTCGGAGTAAGTAAAAAACTCTTTGTTGTTTACATGACTTAGATACACGATGTAGAAATTTAATTCAAGAAATTATGAAAAAATCGCAAGTAAGTAACTTTTTTCTCTTTATCACAAACAATTTTCACATAGCTAAATGATGTAGAAATTTAATTCAAGAAATTATTAAAAAATTCTAAGTAAGTAACAATATCTTTCTTGAAGTCAACTCTTTTATACGCAATACTGAAAATTAATTCAATAAATTATGAAAATATTTGTAAGTAAGTAACAAACTCTTTATTGATGTCACCTCTTGGATATAAAGTACAGATACTTCATTCAAGAAATTATGAAAAAATCGCAAGTAAGTAACTTTTTTCTCTTTATCACAAACAATTTTCACTTATCTACATGATTTAGCAATTTCATTCAAGAAATTATTAAAAAATTCTCAGTAGGTAACAATTTATTTCCTGAAATCAACTCTTTGATACACAATTTCAGTAAAGAAATTATGAAAAAATTTTAAATAAGTAGCAAATTCTTTCTTGAATTCACATGTTGTATTGGATATACAGTACAGATACTTCATTCAAGAAATTATGAAAAAATCGCAAGTATGTAACTATTTTTTTTCTCTTTATCACAAACAATTTTCACTTAGCTACATGATGTAGAAATTTAATTCAAGAAATTATTAAAAAATTCTCAGTAAGAAACAATTTCTTTCTTGAAGTCAACTCTTGGATACACAATTTCATTCAAGAAATTATTAAAAAATTTTAACTAAGTAGCAAATTCTTTCTTGATTTCACACGTTGGATTAACAAAAATACATTTCGTTCAAGAAATTATGACAAAATTCTAAGTAAGTAACAAACTCTTTAATGTTTTCAAGAGTTAGATATACGATGTAGAAATTAAATTCAAGAAATTATGAAAAAAATTCTCAGTAAGTAAAAATGTCTTTCTAGAAGTCAACTCTTGGATACGCAATACGGAAATTTCATTCAAGAAATTATGAAAATATTTTTAAGTAAGTAACAAACTCTTTATTGATTTCATCTCTTGGATACTTTATTCAAGAAATTATGAGAAAATCGCAAGTAAGTAATTTTTTTTTCTCTTTATCACAAAAAATTTTCACATAGCAAATTTATGTAGAAATTTATTCCATGAAATTATTAAAAAATTCTCAGTAAGTAACAATTTCTTTCTTGAAGTCAACTCTTGGATATACAAT
>NW_028300082.1:0-25000 GCF_049724085.1 Artemia sp. Qi Xiang Cuo
TATGTGATACATCATATATAGGAAGTGGGGAAAGAACGGTATTGGAATTGGAGGAAAAAACAGATGAGAATTGTTGGTAGAAAATTTCAACTTTCAGCTCAGGATCAGCAACTGGTTAAGTATTGTGCAGGATATCATGGACTGTGCATCTGCTGCAACATTTTTGAGAGGCATAATACCAGAAAGATTTAGGATTATCCCTAACATCCTCAGCCAATTTTTCCTCAAACCTTCTCTTCAACTGCTTGATTTGGTTGATTGTCTGATTACAAAAATTTTTTAAGATTCAATAATTTTCTGAGGTTTTCTTTTTTCTGTAACCATTTCAGGCTCAATGATTTTTTTTTTTTTTTTTTTTTAGTTTACTTATTTTGGTTTTTAAAAAAGGTAGACTTTTGGCTTGTTTAGCCCAAAAAATTATGGTGCAAGCCTTTTCAGCATGCAAAATTTCGGTTTTTACATTAGACCAACTCTCTTTAGTATCATCAGTAATAAGCCATTTCCAAGTGACATTGACAAATCTTTTGGTGACTAGTTTATAATTGACATATTTTTGTTGCTAAAATGGTAAATATAACTCCAAAATAATTACAACATGGTCCATATTACCAACAGATCTGGATATTACATTCTTTATGAGAAGATCTGGATTGCTGAGAATAACCAGATAAAGAGTGTTAGAAGCTAGACCCTCTCTGCAATGAGTTGGTTGAGGTATTGTTTGACAGAGAATTACCAAAGAGGGCAGACAGAAAAGGAGATTCCCTAGTGCAAAACCCAGATCCATCAATCCATTGGATTTCAGGAAGATTAAAGTCCCCCAGAAGGACAAGGTCATAATTAGCAGCCAAATTAGATTCAGAGTCCAAAACATGGGGAGCACTGGGGCTTCTATATACAACAGCCACTACATGTGGGGATGTTGGGTTATGTAGTTTTATCCAAAGGGATTCAATTCCCTCAGTATTCAGAGAATTAAGATGAATGAGACTAACCTTTAGTCCATCTCTTACATATAAGCACACTAGTCTGTGGCAAAGTGGGGAATTCAAGTTTGAAAAAAGTTGGTAACCATTGATTTGGATTTCATCTGGTTACATAAGGCTGACAGCATGTTTTTTGGTGCAACTTCTGTAAATGCTGTAACACCCACCTCTGCCAATTTAATATACAAAAGAAAAGTTCTGAAAGTTTATTAGGGAGGCTATCAACATTGGGACTAAGCAAATTCAATTCTTGAGAGGTAGGAATCTGAAAGTATGCAGGACTAGAATAAGCAAGAACCAAAGGACTAAGAAAATTATTGGATACTGTGCTGTGAAACAACAAGGAAGAAACTGTAGGTGAACAATTTATTGCAGATGAAAAACAATTTACAGGGGTAGAAGGAGGCAGAGTCATCAGTGGGACATTAGAGCAGTCAAGGGGATTGCTCCAGCTGGCAATTTTTTTTTTTGTACAGTGGCACCCTTATGAATGATCTAGTCCACAACTCAACTAGACATGGTATTTCAACTCCTCAACTAGAGTGTTTTGTGCTTTGTTTGATCTTCCTTTGGACTTTCACCATAGAAACAGATTGTTCCTTTTGTTTCAAAGGATTAATGTATTGTTTGTTTGTTCAATTCAGTTGATGGCACAGAGAAAATTGCATGTCTTTTTACATTTACTGGGTGGGCACCAATATTAACTCTAAAATGGTGCAGGCTAGTGCACTTATAATATACTGTACTTAATACAATATATAATATACTATATACTATACTATAATTTACTATAATATAATATATATAATATACTTAATATAATATACTGTACTGTACTATAATATACTATAATATACTGTGCTAGTGAATATTATATACTGTAGTTGCCAATAAAATTCATATCTGACTGCTTTACCTCATTATATTCCAAGTATTAGATTTTGATAGGGCTTTTATGTATGTATGTGTATGATTGTAATCCTTAAAAATAAAAACAGTTGCAGGATTTTTTTTTGTATCACAAAACATGGTCATAATAATCATAGTCAGAGATTTTTTATTTTAATTATTTATCAATGGGCTATTTTAAAACTTGCCTGATTATTCAAATATTATAGCAACTATGCACAATTTATTTGAGGTATTTCCAATCAATGGTTCAGATTTAATGTCGATTTTGGGGGGATTTTGAGCAGGTTTTGGTTGTTTTTCTTGGTAACCTAAGCTCTATTCTGGAGACCATAAAAACTATATGGCAACATTGCTTATTTAGAAGTCATAATTTTAAAATTTGTGTTTTGTAATTGTATATATTTTTTGAATTTTAGTAAGCTGTAACTCAAGCTATTGTTTTTAAATATCAAAACTATGTTGTTTTTTTCATCAGCCAGCAATGTAATGTTTTCTTTTGTCATACAAAATGATCATAATAAGTATTGTCAGGATTTTTCCTATACACTTCTCCCAGAAAAATAATCAACTCCTTTAACAAACCCAATGACTCAATTTGAAGTCAACTACTCCCCAAACATTTGAAAATAAAAATGACAATGATTGCTTCACAATACTCTGGAAGTCTGATGTCTCAGCATTATCACAAGAAAACTACAGGTCTGGGGGACTTTGAAGCGCTTAAGATGGATTATCTATCCTTCAACCAGCATGAGATCAGAACAGTAAGGATTTTTGGGACATTTGTCTCAACCTCCAGACATCAGACCTCGGAAAAAAGTGCTTTTTTACATGGTTCATATACTGCTTTTCAGACATAGGAACTACAGTTTCTTAATTTGTACTCCTTCACAACTGTAAAATGACAAGTAAGGTCAGAATCTTTCTATGAACCATCTCTGTAGATCTAACCAACTCTGTCAATTCACAAAAATGTAGGGAGGGGACAATCTTGTTGTGTGTGTGTGTTTTTTATCTTTTCTCTAAAAACACCAAAAAAGAGCATTTTTCAATTAATATATCCCCCATAAAGATACTTTTCAACATATAGCTATAGCAACAAATTTTAATTCTTTATTTTTAAATATTAGAAATCTGCTGGTAAATTAATGTTAAGTATCAAGTTCACTGTTTTATCCCCACCTCTTTAATTACCTTAATTTTCAGCTTGGAGCAACTTAAGGATTTCTCCTTGTGGAGCTCCAGAGTTGATGATTCAAATTGTTTTCACTATCATTTAGTGACCTCCAGTCAAGTTTACACTCCTTCAAGGACCACTCAGCATCCAGCCTTTATTTGAAAATGTCAAAAGATTCAACAATAACTGTGTCTAGAGAGTTTGTTCCAATTGTTGTGGAAAAGAATTGAGTGTAGACTCTGGCTAGGGTAGACTGCTTAATAAGTTTCAGCCAATGGCCTCTGGTTCTCAAATTAGGACCAACAATTGGAAATAATGCTAGGAGAGTGTTAGCCTGCTGAAAAGGAAGCTTGAACTTGGAATATAAAAGGAATATAATATAAAACAGTATACTTTCGAAGTAAGACCTCCACTAAAATATTGAGGGAGTTGAGGATGCCATGCCCTCCTGAGGTTAATCAAAAGACCCCTCCCTCTTGCCAAGAAAATTAGAAAATAGTGGCCTCAAGGTTGAATTTTTGGGGTTTGCTGCTCCTCCTCCTCTCCTGGGAAAATTCTTCAACACCCCTCCCCTGGAAAAGGACTTGAGCTTTGTGGATCCATGCAAGTAAATTTGACTAATCTCTTTGTTTCAAGGCATCAATATGCTAGAAAGCTTCCTTCTCCTTCCAAAATGAAACCCTGGACATAGCTAGGTTATTCTGCTTGAAGAAAAATGCAAGTGCATCACACTCTCATCTGTCCCACTCAAAGGATAAACATGTACAACTGTCTATAAGGCTAGTTATTGGGTATGTAAATGTATTCTTTTTCTGTTGGATCTCTCCAGATGGGTGCTCCTTGAAATCCCTGGGAAACATGACAATCCTTGCTGAGTGCAGCTATGACCTATACCTGTTGGCTGCATAGTCTTTCATTATTTAATAATCAACTTTGGTAACATTTTCTTTGCAGAATGACTGACAGAAAAGCTGTTATCAAGAATGCGGATATGTCTGAAGAAATGCAACAAGATGCAGTTGACTGTGCAACTCAGGCCCTAGAAAAGTACAATATTGAAAAGGTATTGCTGAAATTTATTGATAATAGAATTTTTTGGTTATTTAATTCTTCAGCAGCTTTTTTCAAAAATATGTTATGCTACATATCCCATTTCATAACCAGTCATGGTAGAGATGGTAGAATACTTGAGCAGAAAGGCAAACATAACTAATTTTGCATCTTAAATGAAAAATGATATCCAAGGGTTCCCGAACCTTCTGATTACAAATCTGAGGCTAATGTTGAAATATAGATTTCCAAAATGAAACTTCATTAAGTTCATATTTTGAAAAGGGTGGACATGAACATATCATACCTTGTTGAAATCAGTCTCAGGGATTTTCAATGTAATGGAAGCCCCATAGCAATGTCCCTGATTTTGACCCCCCCCCCAAGCCCCCTCCTGCTGCACTCCAACATTGCGCATGTGGAAGTATTGTACCTCTTGACTTTTGATCATTGAAAAATCATTTAGGTAATTGTCCTAAATCCTCAAATGTTTATTCTTGATAATCCTCAAGATAGCTGTATGGTTGTCCCAATTAAAAACACAGTGATTATATATTTCAGAAAAAAAAAAATTGATTTCTACCCTAACCTTTAGAGCTTGCTGATAAGGGATCTGAGGCTAATTTTGCAATGATGACTTCCAGAATCAAAAGATGTACAAATTATAGGACGTACCACAACCTTTTGAAATTGAAGTAATTCAAAGATTTTTTCCATTTAATTGATTGAAGACCCAGAAGTGGACCTATACCTCCTCCAAATTTTCACATACAGATGTGCTGTGCTTCTCTTGATTCATGATTTTTCAGAGAATATCTAGACAATGGTCCTGGATGATTATGTGATAAATATTAAAGCTCCATTTCTGCCTATTGTTATCAGGGGAACCACAAAAATGTTGTCACCAATTTTCTCCCACAGGGGGACTCATCAAACTTTAGTCGCCCTAGCCAAGTGTATGGCACGCTGGATTTGGAATCCTTTGCCTGAAGGGCAAGTGTTTGATTCCTAGTGTGGCCAGTTATTTGGTTTGCAATGGGGGTTAATGGTGTGACTCTAAGCTCAGCTGGAGTCGACCAAGCTCTAAATGGATACCTGGAGAAATCTGGGGAAGGTAAGCAGGAAGGGTATGCGAAAGCACAGGATGGCTGGCCCCCATCCCCCCATTGCACTTCCTGGCTGAAGGGCCTTGAGATGGAGATAAGCACTGCCAGTTAGGACCTTAAGGGTCTAGTGCCATATCCTTTACCTTACCTTTTTATTTTACTCATCAAACTGATTTCAGGATCAGGCTATAAAAGGTGATTCCCTGTATGTTTCAGAGATGGTTTTGATCGTCACCTAAGGTCCTATTCAGAGGATCTCTAGCTGTTAAATTTCAGTTGTGGCTGTTTAGAAAAACAAAATAAAAGCGGAGGAAGGATGTATTATGCAAATAGTGTTTGGATTCCACAAAAGCTGGGAATTAAGGGTAGTCAGGTTGCTGATCTGGGCCTGGTTTTACTTCATGTTGAAACCAGCTCTTCAAAGATTTTAAATATGTATGGCTTGAGAGTCCAAAGTGCTGGCCTTGGGCCCAGGTTACTTCAACACCCTTCTTCCAAGCCCCTCCCCCCTTTACTTATATAACCTTATATGTGATGATACATTTGAAGCTACAAACCGTTCCACATATCCTACAGTGAGAAATAGAGATAAATTGTTTTACCTCCACCCCCCCTCTCCTGCAACAAAGACTCGATAGGCTTTGCTGCTAGTAATAAAAAATGCATATAAGTATGGATTTTCAAGAATGATTTTGTGAGTGACTCAGTCTATAAGCATAACACAGAGTGGGATTTCAGTTTCTTATAAAAGAGGCCAATTTATAACTAGAATAGACAGGACAGAGAAAAAATCGACATTTTCAAAAGGGGAGAGATATAAGAGAATTTAGTCCAGGAATAAGACTAGCTCACGAAAAAGAAAATCAAAATCAAAAAATCTTAGGACTCTGAACCTATGCTGCATATTTGATTTTTTGTCCATTATTTAAAAACTAAGAACTACCAACTTTGTTCTGGCTCTGCTGGGTATTATTGCAGTGGAAGTGGTCCTTGTACTAGCTGCTTTTAAACCCTATTAAACTAATATATATATATATATATATATATATATATATATATATATATATATATATATATATATATATGAATGTGTGTGTATATATATGTACAGAATACAAAATAATTTTCATGTTTTATTCCTGCATTGGAAGTACCCCTGCTGCCCAATATACTATATACATGTATAATTCTTTTTTTGGGAAGAGGCTTAAACTTTAAGGAGTGTTTGTTTTTGTTAAATAGTCTGGGAGGCTAAGGGATTGGCCAAGAACAGATTGAGGGTTCAGTAACTCCTTGTAGTTGACATTAAAAAGTACCACGAAACAACACAAAAATTCGTACTTCGATATGTTGATGGGCAAAGGAAAAATAAAAGTCATCAAAATTATAAAAACCAAGTAAAAAATCGATTGTTGTATGTGTTATAGGGTACAACTCCTGATAATGTTTTTTTTCAGGACATTGCAGCATATATCAAGAAGGAATTTGACAAAAAGTACAACCCAACCTGGCACTGTATTGTAGGAAGAAACTTTGGAAGTTATGTGACACATGAGACACGTCATTTTATATACTTTTACTTAGGACAAGTGGCTATTTTGTTGTTTAAAAGCGGTTGATAATGGCAGCTATTTTGTGTTTTTGTTAATTATTCAGTTGGTCATACATGATTTACCTGCTATTTTGGTCACAATTTCGTTAATTTAACTGAGACTTAGAAAATGAGACCTGCTAAGATCTAACCTAGCTGCCATCAATTTTTCTTCTTTTTTTGAAAATACATATTTACAAATAAATGTACCGAATAATATATTTTGTTTTCTGGTTCGTTTCAGAATAAATGTCCACCCATTTAGTTTAATGTGAGATTAGCTTTTTTGCCTGAGAAAAGATACGAGTACATTTTTAAAACGAATATCTATCTATGTGGTTTAGTGTTAAACAGAGTTTGGACTTCAAAACTTGAAAAAAAGCTAGAAGTTTATTTGTGCAATTTATTAGTTGTAGCATAACTGACGTATATTGTCGATGAAAGAAAAGCTAAAAGACTTTTTTTTTCTTTCATCTCTTCATCTGCACAGACAAGATTGTTGTTAGTGTAAAGAGTGAGAATTTATGTAGAGGATACAAAAACTGCTCGAAAACATTCCCATTTCAGTTCAGCATTGAGCATACTTGGACAATTTTATAGCTTAACTAAGGGGGAAGGTATGTTGGGCCAAAACCTCGAATCTTTTGCTATTGTAATGAAATTCTACAATTGCTTCCTTGTACGTACGTAGCTTCTTTTCTAGGGGGGGGGAGGGGCTGAAGTTACATTGGCAGTTCACAAAACCTTATATTGCCAATAAGTTCTATCATACCTATGAAATATTTATTAATAAGTAATCACCAAAAATCGTAAATCATCAATAAGCTTTGGCATTAATCTTCTTGGATTAGAGCTAAATCTTTCCAAGACATTATGGATGATTGCTTCTTGTTTTACTTTTATTCTGTCATTCCAGTTGTTTATTTCCAGCTTTTATCAACTGCTTTTTCAGTCATATCTGGTGTAAATGTTAATTTCTAAGGGGAGGGGGAAAGCTGCCCCCTTCCATTTGCCCTTGCTCACTTCCAAAAATGTTTGTTTACATTTCTTGAAATTACTTTAATGTATGGGAAGTGTATACAAAAGCAAAGTTTATTGTCGTTAAATAAATGTATTGGTTTCTTAAATGCACTGATAGAATTAGTTCTAGTGTAAGAGAGCCTGTAGGTCAAGACCAAGTAACTGAATAGGATTTGCAATCATATGGGCATATCAGGGACTCCTGTACCAAGGCATATCTAGGGTTTGATCTGAAAAGTTAATTGTAATCAAGGTTTCTTCACTTATATCTTCAAATTGTAAGATCTAATAATTAAATTTAACATTTTGAAGTAACCAATGTAAAAAAAAATCTTTATTGCTTGAATATGTAAATTGGAGTTCTGGGACATTATAAATTAAAGTATTTCCATTGAACTGCAATTGCTTTACCATTTTATTATAGCCTTTATCATGCTGACAAAAATCGCCTGCATCTTTAAAGTTTTGATCTTATCGATATTATGCTATAAAAATGTATGTTATGTCTATAAAGAGAATGGGGACTTTTCAGGAATAGAAAAAAATGGATTCATTATTTCGCAGAAATTCAGTCTGCTAGGCAACTCTGATGTGAATTCGGGTACAGATGCATAAAAAAAGTGTTTTTGCTTTGCGCCTCTATTGACTGAGTTAAGTAGTTCACTGTTTTATATTTTGAAAAATTTTCCCCAAATTTACCTACATACTTGGCAATACTGGAAGAAATTTAACAATTAAAGGACCGGACACGTAGATGTTTTCGGCACCGATTTTCCAAATCAGCACCGAATTGTAAAGAAAACGGCAGCGATTCAAGCTTGAAAAATTTTCTAGTTTTCGGTGCTGATTTACAAAAATGGCACCGAATTTCATCGTGATTATGAAAAAAAAAATTCTTCTTCAGGTGTTTCAATCCTCAATCTTTTCCTTCTCTTCAGCAGGAAAATCAAAATAATTTGAGATCAATCATTCAACAATTGATAAACCGCAGTTGACTGTTGGTGTCCATGATATTTAGTTCTGAAAATCTTGCGCAAATCTTTTTGTACCGCTATCGTTTGCCCACTTAGCTGCCTAAACCGATGCCAAAAAAATTACGTGTGTCCAGCCCTCAAAGCCCTTTTTATACACAAAGCCTTATTCCACTTCATTCCTCACTTTTTATGTATTATCAGGGGATAGGGGGAACTTTAGTTTCCTAAAAAGTAATAGATCAACTTTCATGTTTTATTAAAGAATGATTCCTTCTCTGTTGACAGTTGAACTAAGATAACGAATGATGAAACTGTATCAACTTCTTATCATTCATTAACCTAGTTAGTCAGGGAAGGAATCATATCCTAATAGGAATTAGAAAAAACGTCACAAAAAAGTTTTTTGAAGAAAAATAAAGGCCATACTAAGCTTAAGATCAGCAGAAATAAAAACCTATAAAAGTTAATATTTAAAACGACCAGGAATTACTATTAAAGAATAAATGAAACCAAAAACGAACATAAATTAAATAAACATTCATAGTAAACAAACGTACAACGGGTACTAATATAAATGAATAAATAGATCTTGAAACGAGTAAAACTTGAATTGAATTTGCAAATCAAGTTTAACCCTTTCCGGCACGAACTAAAAAAGATGAAAGACTAAAACAACGCGGATATTTCGCCTGTATGTAAACTAGACGTCTCCAGCACAAAAGAAACAAAGATAAAAATAAACTAAAAACAAATAAAATCACCAATATTAATAAAATATAATTGTCGCAACCGATCCACGCGGGGAACAGAAGCTATTAGAGTTACTTCGATGAGAACACCAAAGCAACTGAGCAAAAAAGTATAAAAATCGAAATGAAGTTAATTATTCTGTTGCGAAATAATCCTCTTGTTAGCTAGTCTTCAAGTAATTCTTTCTAGTCTAGTAGGTAATCTCGTCCCCTGATGATTATGTAAATTCCCTTATTGACTATTGGTTCATTTTTCAATGAAAATAAAACCATCACCAATATTAATAATCATCTAAACCAGAAAGAATTACTTCAGTAATAGCTAACAAGTGGATTATTCAACAGAATAATTAACTTCATTTCCCTGTTCCCTCTGTTCCCTACAGCTTCTAATAGCTAATAGCTAATAGCTTCTAATTCTCTGTTCCCTAATAGCTTCTGTTCCCTACGTGGATCGGTTGCGACAATTGTATTTTATCAATATTGGTGGTGGTTTTATTTGTTTTTAGTTTATTTTTATCTTTGTTTCTTTTGTGCTGGAGACGTCTAGTTTACATACAGGCGAAATATCCGCGTTGTTTTAGTCTTTCATCTTTTCACCCTACTGGCCGCAGTCTCGTTTGTCGTTTTTTCGTTATCTCTCTTTGTTGTTTTTCTGTCATCGCTGGCCAATCCGGCTTAAGATCTTTCGTCTGCTGATCTTAAGTTTAATACAGCATTTACTTTTCTTTGTAAAAACTTCTTTTCCTGAAATTTCTTTTTTTTTTTAATTAATTTTTGTTCCTTGGGATCGCCAAAGTTTCAAGTTTTTCAACATTAAAATTTCATCGAAGTATCAAAGTAAGTATCGAAATGAAGAAAGTATCAAAGTAAACCAAATAACAATCAAATTGGATAACTTACAGTCCTTGTCCCGTAAATCAAAGTTGCCTCGCAAATCAGTAAATCAAAGTAGCAAAAAGCAACTTGCAAAACGTAAGAGCCCTTGCCCCGGCTGCTGGGGGGGGGGGGGGGGCAAGGATTATTTTGAACAAAATGGCTATCTCAAAATTTTGACCTGCTGCATTTGGGGAAAAGGGATGGGGTAATGGACTAGATGCCCTTTGATAACTTATGACTCTTAAAATAAGAACTAGAACTATCAATTTACAATCGAACGAGCCCCCTTCCAAGTTAATAGGACCACCCCTTCCGCAAAAATCTTATATGTTAACAATGTGCGACTTGCATAAGTTACAGCTCTTATACTGGGGCTATGGGGGATTTTTTTTCAGGCTTTGGGTTTTAGTTTTTTTTACTTTTGGAGTATTTTGAAGAAAATGGCTATTTTAAAATTTTGATTGGATACACTTGGGACTGGTTACCCTCCGATCATTTTCGACTCTTAAAAAGGGAACTAGAACGTTGAATTTTTAATTAAGTGAGCCTCCTTAAAATTTTATGCGACCACCCCTTCTATAAAAACTATATATGCCCCGGGCCTTAACTTACAACCCTTTTCCCGGTCTCCGGAGGGCAGTGTCAACCCTGGAGCCATTGTTGTGTGGTCTTCGGAGTATTTTCAACAAAATGGCTATCTCAAAATTTTGATCACATGTATTTAGGGAAAAAGGGCGTGGAGGGAGAGCTAGTAGTCATCCGGTCACACTTGATTCTTGAAAAGCGAACTAGAACTTTCAGTTTCCAATTTAATGAGCCTCCCCCAAAGTTTATCCGACCATCTTCTATAAAAACCTTATTTGCTCCTGAGACATAACTTACAACCCTTGCACTGGGGATCTGGGGGGTGTAAACCCCCGGGGGGTTATAGCAATATGAACATAAAAACCTTATTGCAATAAAAACCTTATTTGCTCTTGTGACATAACTTACAACCCTTGCACTGGGTATCTGGGGGTGTAAACCCTGGGGGTATTGCAATATGAACTTCGGACTATTTTGAACAAAGTAACTGCCCAAAATTTTGATCGGATGCATTTTGGGAAACGAGGGCGTAGAGGAGCTCGTTGCCCTCTGATCGCTTTTGACTCTTAAAAAAAGGAGCTAGAACTTTTAATTTCCAATCTAATGAGCCTCCTCCAAGATTTATACGGCCATCTTGTCATAAAAACCATATATGCCCAAAGCCCATTACTTACAGCCCTTGTCCCCGCATGTAGGAGGTTCTGGAGCCATTGTTATGTGATCTTTGGACTATTTTGAACAAATTGGACATCTCAAAATTTCGATCGGAGACATTTGGAGAGAAGAGGGGGAGGGGGCTGCTTGCCCACCGATCGCTTTTGACTCTTAAAAAGGGAACTAGAACATTTGAATTTCCAATCAAATGAGTCTGCTAAGTCTATAGGCCTACGCCTATCCGTTCCATAAATGTTATATGCCCTAGGACTATGCGAGGCTGTGTCAGCCTTGGAGGCATTGATATACGATTTTTGGATAATTTTGAGAAAAATGGCTATCTCAAAATTTCGATCGGATACATTTGGAGAAAAGAGGGCGTGTGTGTGGGGGGGCTGCTTGCCTTCTGATCGCTTTTGACTCTTAAAAAGAGAGCTAGAACTTCCAATTTTAATCAAATGAGCGTCCTCCAAAGTTAATACGATAACCCCTTCCATAAAAACTTTATATGCCCCTCCTCCCCCCGAGCGTGACTCATAACCTGTGCCCCTGGTCTCTGGAGGTGACCCAGGGGCATTGCTATATGATTTTTTGACAATTTTGAACAAAATAGCTGTCTCAAAATTCCAATCAGATGCATTTGGGAAAAAGAGGGAGTGGGTGGGGGGGGGCTGATGGCCCTCTGGCTGGTCACTTTTGACTCTTAAAAAGGGAACTAGAATTTTCAATTTCCAAATTAGCCTTTACGGTCACCCTTTCCATAAAAACCTTATGCCCCTGGGGTATAACTCACAACCCTTGTCCCCGGGCTCTGGAGGGTTTTGTCAGCCCTGGAGCCATTGCTTATGTAATCTTTGAACTATTTTAAACTGATTGGCCAACTCAAGATTTCAATCGGTTGCATTTGGGGGAGGGAGCTAGTTGCCCTCCAACCCATTTTGACTCTTAAAACGTGAGCTAGAACTTCTAATTTCCAAACAAATAAGCCTCCTTCAGTATTTATACGACCATCTCTTCCATAAAACGTCATATGCCCCCGGGCTCTCGGGGCTGTGTCAACCTTGGAGGCATTGTTGTACGATTTTTGGACAATTGGTTATCAATTGCTAAACTAAATGGTTATCTTAAAATTTCGACCGGATGTATTTTGGGAAAGAGGTTGTGGGGGAGGGCTACTTGCCCTCTGATCACTTTTGACTCTTAAAAAGAGAAGTAGAACTTTCAGTTTCCAATCGAATGGGTCTCCTCCAAAGTTTATACAACTCCTGCTTCCATAAAAACCTTAATTGCCCCTGGGGCATAACTTACAACCCTTGCCTCCGTTTCCCATGGGTTGTATTAACTCCGGATGTATTGCTATATGATCTTCAGACTATTTTGAAGGAAATGACTCTCAAAACGTTGATCGGATGCATTTGGTGATAAAAGGGCCTGGGGGGAGCTAGTTGCCTCCAATCACTTTTGACTATTCTAAAAAGGAAACTAGAACTTTCAATTTATTGTCAAATGAGCCTCCTCTAAAGTTCATACGGCCACTCATTCCACAAAAAAACCTCAAATGCACCGGGGTACAACTTTTAGCCCTCGTTCCCGGGCCCTGGGTAGTTTTTGTCAACCCCGAAGTCATCGTTATATGATCTTCGTACTATTTCAACAGATTGGCCATGTCAAAACTTTGCTTGGATGCATTTGGGGAAAAGAGGGCGTGAGGAGGGGGCTAGTTGCCGATCTCTTTTGACTCTTAAAAAGCGAGCCAGAACTTTTAATTTCCAATCAAATGAGCCTCCTCCAAAGTTTATGTGACTATCCCTTCCGTAAAACGTTATATACCCCCGGGTTATAGCTTATAACCCTTGCCTCCGGGCTCTCTGGAGGGTTGTATCAACCCCAAAGGCATTGTTATATGATTTTTGGACAATTTTGAACAAAATGGCTTCCCCTACAGTTTCGATCGGATGCATTTGGGGTAAAGATGGTGTGGGGAGGGTGCTTGCCCTTTGATCACTTTTGACTCTTAAAAAGAGAACTAAAACTTCCAATTTTCAATCAAATGAGCCTCCTCCAAAGTTAATACGACCACCCCATCCATAAAAAACCTTCTTTGTCTCCCGGGAATGACTTACAACCATTGCACCTGGGTTTTGAGGGCTGTGTTCGACCCCGTAGGAATTGTTATATGATTTTTTGACAATTTGAACAAAATAGCTTTCTGAAAATTTAAATCAGAAGAATTTGGGGAAAAGAGGGCGTAGGGGGGGGGGGCTAGCTGCCCTCTGGTCACTTTTGAATCTTAAAAAGGGAACTAGAATTTTCAATTTCCAATCAAATGAGCCTCCTGCAAAGTCTATACGACCATCCCTTCCATAAAAAACCTTATATGTTCCCAGGGCATAACCTAAAATCGTTACCCCTGGGCTCTGGGGGGGGGGGGTGTGTCAATGCCAGAGGTATTGTTATGTGATTTTTGGACTATTTTGAACAAAATGGTAATCTCAAAATTTTGATCGAATGCATTTGAAAAAAAGAGGACGGTTGTTGCCCTCCGATCGCTTTTGATTCTTAAAAAAGGAACAAGAACTTTCAATTTCCAATCAAATAATCCCTCTCCAAAGTCTGTTCTACCATCCCTGCCATAAAAACCTTATAACTTAAAACACTTGCCCCCGGGCTCTGGGGGATTGTGTCGACCCTAGTGTTCTTGTTATCTCATCTTTTGACTATTTTGAATAGAATGGCTATGTAAAATTTGTATCAGATTCATTCGGGTAAAAGACGGCGTGGGGGGACTAGTTACCCCCCGAACACTTTTGACTCTTAAAAAGTGCGCTAGAACTTCTGACGTCTAAATGAATGAGCCCCCTCCGAAGTTTATACGACCACCCCTTCCATAGAAAGTGCCTCTAGGGAAAAAAATAATAAAACATTGAAGTCTTGTAGTCTTTACTATAGGCAACGCTATAGCGTTGCCTCTACTCATACCTCACATCTCAGCAAGACGTGATCACACCACAACCCATCACCTTTACACAAAGATTCTGTATGCCAAAGCGCTGAAATATACTATTGAAGGATCATGTCATCGACGATGTTGATCAGCAGGCTCTTACTGATATAGAATGTTGAGCTTGACAGACATAAGCAGTTTCGACAATTGAAGAGGGAGAGCATTGGCCCACTCAAGCAAGGTTAGCCCACTAGATTTTAGAAAGTACCTTTTTCGGTATTTTAATTAGAAATAGCTCTCTTTGGCATTTTAATCGACAAAACATTGCCCTCACCTCTACATATTGAAAGATACAACCCCCCTCTAATTTCCGTGAATTGATGCCACTGGACAAGAGTTGAACTTTATGGACTTGTTTCCCTTTTATTAATCGATACATCAGGTAGAAGGTCGTAAGTAGCAAAAGTATGTAAACCGTCGATAATAGATTTTCTAATGACGACAATGTGTAAGTTTCCAATTTCTTTTCTTTGTACGAATCAGAGGCAACGCTATAGCGTTGCCTATAGTAAAGGCCATACGGCTCCAATGTTTTATTATTTATTTATTTTTCCCAGAGGCACTTCATATGGAAGGGGTCGTCGTAGAAACTTCAAAGGGGGCTCATTTGATTGGAAATCGAGAGTTCTAGTGCCCTTTTTAAGGGTCAAAGTGACTGGAAGGCGACTAACACCCCTTCCACGCCCACTATTTCCCCAAACACATCCAGTACAAATTCTGAGATAGCTATTTTGCTCAGCATAGTGGATTTTCCGACAGAAGTTATGTATTTGATTAGAACACTCCCCCAGAGCCGTCGGAGAAAAGACTATAAATAATGCGCTGGGGGTACCCAATGTTTTTATAGAAGGCTTTATTGTATAAACTTGAAAAAAGACTCATACGATTGGAAATTCACAAAGCTAGTACCCTTTTTTATGGTCAAAAGTGATTAGAGGACGAAGAACCCCCCTCTCACGCCTATCTTTTCCCCAAACACATCTAATCAACATTTTGCGATAGCCATTTTGTTCAACGTAGTTGAAAATTCAGGGAATTAGGTCTCTGAGGATAACACCCCCCCCCGCCGCCCTTAGGGCAAGGGTTGTAAGTTATTCCCTGGGGGTATATAAGGTTTTTATAGAAAACGCTGTCGTAGAAACTTCAGAAAGGGTTCATTTGATTGGAAATTTAAATGGCTAGTTCCCTTTTTAATAGTCGAAAGTGATCGGAAGGCAACTAACACTCCTTCCACGCCCACCATTTTCCCAAAACACATCCAATCAAAATTTTGAGATAGCCATTTTGTTCAACGAAGTTGAAAGTTCAGGAAATTATATGTTTGAGCAGGACACTCCCCCCACAGTCTTCAGGGCAAGGGTTATAAGTTATGCCCTGGGGGCATATATGGTTCTTGAGGAGGGAATGCTCGTATAAACTTCAAAGAGGGCTCATTTGATTGGAAATTGAAAGTTCTAGTTCACTTTTTAAGAGTCAAAAGATATCGGAGGGTAACAGTCCCCCCCCCAAACCCTTTTTTCCCAAATGCATCCTATTAAAATTTGGAGATAGCCATTTTAAAAGTAGTTCAAAGATCATATAACGAAAAGTCCGGTGTTAAAACAAACCCCCCAGGGCCCGGGGGAAGACGTTGTAAGTTATGCCTAGGGCACATATGGGTCTTATGGAAGGGATGCTCGTATTAACTTCAAAGAGGACTCATTTGATTGGAAATTGAAAGTTCTGGTTCACTTTTTAAGAGTGAAAAGAGATTGGAGGGCAACTAGCCCCCACCATGTCCCCTTTTCTCCAAATGCATCCAATAAAAATTTTGAGATAGCCATTAAGTTAAAAATTTCTCAAAAGTTAGATAAAAAAAAACTCAGGTGTCGTCACAGCCCCCCAGGGCCCGGGGGAAGGCGTTGTAAATTATGCCCTGGGGCATATATGGTTCTTATAAAAGGGATGCTCGTATAAACTTCAGAGAGGGCTCAATTGATTGGAAATTGAAAGTTTGAGCTCACTTTTTAATAGTCAAAAGAGATCCGAGGGCAACTAGCCCCCCCCACGCCTTCTTTTTCCAAACCCATCTGATGAAAATTTTGAGATAGACAGTTTGTTCAAAATAGTTCAAAGGTAAGATAAGGAAGACTGCGGTGTCAATACAACCCCCCAGGGCCCGGAAAAGGCGTTCCAAGTTATGCCCTGAAGGCATGTATGTTCTTATGAAAGGGATACTGCATACACTTCACAGAGGGATAATTTGATTATACATTGAAAGTTCTAGTTCACTTTTTAAGAGTCAAGAGAGTTAAGGGCAACTAGCGCCCCATGCCCTTTTCCCCCCGAACCCATTCGCTACAAATTTTGGGATAGTCGGTTTTTTGGAAATTGTTCAAAAATTAGATAAAAAAACTCCCCCCATGGCCCGGGGGATATTTATTCCCTGGGGGTATATAAGGTTTTTATAGAAAGCGCTGTCGTAGAAATTTCAGAAAGGGTTCATTTGATTGGAAATTTAAATGGCTAGTTCCCTTTTTAATAGTCGAAAGTGATTGGAAGGCAACTAACACTCCTTCCACGCCCACCATTTCCCGAAACACATTCAATTAAAATTTTGAGATAGCCATTTTGTTCAACGAAGTTAAAAGTCCTGGAAATTATATCTTTGAGCAGGACACTCCCCCCACAGTCTTCAGGGCAAGGGTTATAAGTTATGCCCTGGGGGCATATATGGTTCTTGTGGAGGGAATGCTCGTATAAACTTCAGAGAGGGCTTATTTGATTGGAAATTGAAAGTTCTAGTTCACTTTTTAAGCGTCAAAAGATATCGGAGGGTAACAGCCCCCCCCCCCCAAACCCTTTTTTCCCAAATGCATCCGATTAAAATTTTGAGATAGCTATTTTGTTAAAAATAGTTCAAAGATCATGTAACAAAAAGTCTGGTGTTGACAAAAGCCCCCAGGGCCCGGGGGCAGACGTTGTAAGTTATGCCCTGGGGGCACATATGGTTCTTATGGAAGGGATGCTCGTATTAACTTCAAAGAGGACTCATTTGATTGGAAATTGAAAGTTCTAGTTCACTTTTTAAGAGTAAAAAGAGATTGGAGGGCAACTAGCCCCCACCACACCCCCTTTTCTCCAAATGCATCCAATAAAAATTTTGAGATAGCCATTAAGTTAAAAATTTCTCAAAAGTCAGATAAAAAAAACTCAGGTGTCGTCACAGCCCCCCAGGGCCAGGGGGAAGGCGTAGTAAATTATGCCCTGGGGCATATATGGTTCTTATAAAAGGGATGCTCGTATAAACTTCAGAGAGGGCTCAATTGATTGGAATTTGAAAGTTTGAGCTTACTTTTTAATATTCAAAAGAGATCCGAGGGCAGCTAGCCCTCCCCCATGCCTTATTTTTCCGAAGCCCATCTGATAAAAATTTGAGCCAGAAATTTAGCTCAAAATAGTTAAAAGGTCGAATAATAAAGACTGTGGTGTCAATGCAGCCCTCCAGGGTCCAAGAGAAGTCTTTCCAAGTTATGCCCTAAGGGCATGCATGGTTCTTATGAAAGGGATACTCGTATAAACTTGATTCATTTCATCATAAATTGAAAGTTCTAGTTCACTTTTTAAGAGTCAAGAGAGTTAAGGGCAACTAGCGCCCCCGCGCCCTTTTCCCCCCGAACCCATTCGCTACAAATTTTGGGATAGTCGGTTTTTTGGAAATTGTTCAAAAATTAGATAACAAAAACCCCTGGGGCCCCCAGGGCCCAGGGGATAGGCGTTGTAAGTGTTCTCCTGGGGGCGTATATGGTTCTTATGAAAGGGATGCTCGTATAAACTTCAGAGATGGCTCATTTGATTGGAGATTTAAAGTTCTAGTTCAATTTTTAAGATTAAAAAAATATCCGAGGGCAACTAGCCCCCCCCCCACACACACAATTTTTTCCCCAAGCCCATCCGATGAAAATTTTATAATAGCCATTTCATTAAAAATAGTTGAAGGGTCATATAAGAAAAATTCCTGTGTCAACGCAACTCCCCAGGGCCCGGGGCAGGCGTTATGAGTAATGCTCTAGGCGCATATATAATTCTTATGGATGGAATGCTTGTATAAACTTCGGAGAGGGCTCGTTTGATTGGAAATTGAAAGTTCTTGTTCACTTTTTAAGAGTCAAAAGAGATCAGAAGGCAACTACCCCCCCCTTTCCACGTCCTAAATGCATCAGATTAAAATTTCGAGATAGACATTTTGTTAAAAATAGTTCATAGTTCAGAATTAATAGATTAGAAATCGAGAGTTATATTGCCCTTTTTAAGAGTCAAAATTGATCGGAGGGCAACTAGCCCTTCCCCTCATGCCCTTTTTCCCCAAATACATGTGATAACAAATTTGAGGTAGCCGTTTTGTTAAAAATAGTCCAAAGATCATATAACAAAAACTCCTTTACGTATGGCCATTTTGTTGAAAATTGTTCAAAGGTCATATAATAAAAATTCATGTGTCGACACCCCCCCCCCCCAGGGCCCGGTGCAGGCGTTGTAAGCATTGATCTGGGGGCATATATGGTTTTATGAAAGGTATGCTCGTATAAACTTCGGAGAGGGCTCATATGATTGGAAATTTAAAGTTCTCGTTCACTTTTTAAGAGTCAAAAGAGATCGAAGGGCAACTAGCCACCCCTCTCCATGCCCTATTTTCTTAAAACCCACCCGATAAGAACTTTGAGAGAGCCATTTTTTCAAAATAGTTCAAAGGTCAGATAACATCATCATCAATCATCAATCAATCATTTTATTAATACTAAACTATATTACAAACGTAAAGAAAAATTATTTAGCCCATGAAGCTTGGCTTGTTGTGGGCCTTACAATACAATAATAAAGTACTAAGACAACCATAAATATTACTCTAAATCAAACAATATATATGAAATAAAGATTAAAGAGAATAAACAATACCATACAATAAAAAAAAAAAAAAAAAAAAAAAAAAAAAAAAAAAAAAAAAAAAGAATAACGATATATAAGGGAAAAATACAAAAGGAGAAACACTAGGAAAAGAGAAAACAGGGAAAATAAACGAAGGAGAGAGAAAGTACTAAACTGGAAATACACAACGAATAACTGCCTTTGCAGACAGAAATAACGGGACATCCGGTGAGATTGAATTCCATAATTGAATTGATTTATAAACAGGAAACCTCTGGGCTGCTGTAGATGAACGTTTGGGCAAAATAAATCTACGAGAAGAACTACGTAGAAAAGTAGAGTACCTACCTGAGCCTGTCCGTGAAAAAAATTGCTGTAGAGGCGGTGGAAGTGTACCTAGAAAAGCAGAATGCGCTAAATAAAGATTGCTTTTACTCACAATACTATCCAGCGGAGATATTCCAGTATCATTATAAAGATCAAAGGAAGGGTAAAGCCGAGAGAGAAGAAAAGTAGCCTTCACTGCCCTATTTTGGGCTCTTTGAAGTGAGCAGAGAAGAGATTTATTAGTATTACCCCAGACAGAGCAGCAATAAGAAAGGTAAGGTTATATAAAAGCATAATAAAGAGAAAGCATAACATCTGGGGGAAGAAATGAGTTAACCCAGTGCAACATTGAAGACTGGCGGAAGATGAGGGAACGGGTGTGAGTTATATGAGGCTTAAAAGAGAGAAAACAGTCAAGATACACACAAAGAAATTTCACCATAGCAGCTTGCGGTATAACATCATTCCCATAAGTCAGGATGATTGGCTCCCTTACATCTCTCATGCGATAAGGGGTCCTGAAGTGTACAATGGCACTTTTTTGGCTGTTGAGAGTCATACCATTTGACCAGCACCAATCTTTTAATTTATCAAGGAGACCTTGAGCTAGGGATGTGGCAGATGGCAAGTCTACTGCAGCAATGAAAAAGTTACTGTCATCATCAAAAAGACTCGGGTGCACAAGGGGATGAAGACCATCAACGAGATCATTAATATAAATTAAAAACAAAAGTGGTCCAAGCAGAGAGACCTGTGGGACACCCTTCAATATAGGCAAAGTAGTGGAAGAATTACCATTAACTGAAACATACTGAGATCTTCCCAACAAATAAGACCTTAACCATTCTAGTGGGACTCCATGCACTCCAAATGAAGATAGTTTAGACAAAAGAACAGAGTGGTCAACCATATCAAAGGCCTTTGAAAAATCAAGAAATAGACCCAAAACACACAAGCCCTTTTCCAGATTAACACGCACAACCTCTGTTGCATCTGAAAGTGTTTAAGAGGTAGAGAAAGTGGGACAAAAACCATACTGATGGTTAGTTATGAGAGAATTTCCTGCAGTTGTGTTATTGCTAAATACAAATGAAGAGAGTCTACGATACACAACCCTTTCAACAAACATGGAGATGACAGAAAGAAGAGAAATGGGTTTATAATTTGAAATTATAGATGAATCCCCTTTTTTATGTAAAGGTAATACATTTGCAACTTTAAACAAATGAGGGAAAACACCAGAAGAAAGAGAGGTTAGTTATGTGTGAAATGGGGTTAGAAACAAACTGACCAATTTTTTTAAAAACATTATTACTCAAACCAAAACCATCAACTGAACGGCTACTTGGAAGCTGGGAAATAATACTATAAATTTCAATATCACTGCATGGGGAAAGGAAAAATGGCTTTTCTGTTATTGGAAAACTACTCACTCTATTCTTGGGTTAAATGGGAACTGAGGGACGAGTGGTGAAATACAAATTGAAGGCATTTGCTGAAGAATTTTTATCCACAATAGATCCATCAGCATTCCTGTAATGACATGGGGGGGACTGTTTAAGTTTCTTGCAAGAAATAGCTTCATTAACTACATTCCAAACCTTACGCAAATTCCCCTTACACTCATCAATTCGACGCGAAAAATAGAGCTTTTTGGCTGCACGTACTGAAGTTGTAAGTACATTTTTATAATGTTTATACTTCAAAAGATCCTCCTTTGTTTTACTTTAACACATAACCTTGAACAGAGACACGTTCATATGTGTAGTATTAATCCGACCTTCGGACATCCATGAGCATTTGGGTGTAGAATGTCCTGGCCTCTTCCTAAGAGGAAAATGTTTATCCAATAGAGCGCCCATACGACACACAAATAAACTTGTTGCACATTCAACATCATTAGCTTCAAGAACACTAGACCAATCATTACTCTGAAGACTATGAATTAAATTAGAAATTTCTTTATCTGTAAAAGTTCTAAAAGAAGATTCACCTTGCTTATTCACTGCAATCTCAGTATTAGGTACAAAAAGTGATAGATAAATGGGGAAGTGATCAGACAAATCAGTGAAAACAAGACCAGAAGTAAACTTCAACTTTGGCGAATGAGAAATGAAAATATTATCTATCAAAGTGGCAGAATTTCTTGTAGGATCAACACGAGAAGGAAAAAAATTGAAGGAAGTAGCCCAGAAGATAAAGCACATCAAACAGATGGTCACATTCATCACTTGATCCAACATTTAATATATTACAATTAAAATCTCCCAAACCACAAATACGTTTTTTAGAGAAAGTCCCTGCACCAGAAAGCTGATCAAGCAAATCACAGATGTGTTGGAAAAGGAGGGGGCTTATAAAACAAACAAACAGTTTCAGATGCAAACTGGCTTTTCAGATCAATAACAAGAGAATAAACAGTCCTACTATTGGACAATACTGAAGTAAACAAGGATTCAAGGTCATATCGTCTATTAAATTTAATATAAGATTTTATAAATAAAGAAATGCCCCCTGAGCACTTTGTTACCACTCTAGGGACATGAATAGCAATATAACCATGCATATCATAAGCTGTTAAATTTTCACTATCAGATAACCATGTTTCAGTTAAACCAATTACATCAAAAGGGCAAGAATTATCAGACCACAAATATGATTTCAGACTATCCCACTTATCTCGTACCCCGCGTACATTCAAACAAAATACATTAAAGCTACTATTTGAAGAGAGAGAAGGCATGATTTTATCACAAAAATCAACAGTAGCTTAATAATTGCAACTAGAATTAACCATAGATCCAAGAAGAGGGTCAAGTCTGTGGGCCTCTTGTTTGCCAGCACTACTTGGTTGCTCAAAGATAACTGATTTAAGAATAGAAGAATTCAAAAGAAAAGAAAAATCAGCCAGATTTACCACACATAACAAATGCACACAATATCTTCACAAATGAACAAAATATCAAACAAACAGGCTAAAATAGCAGAGGGTAAATTGAAACTAAAAAAGTGAAACTTGTAGGCAACAAAGAAAAGAAAGAGAAAAAAAAAATCCTGCAAGACAAAGAACAATAACAAGCTACTAAGCTCAAAAAGATTAAAAAATAACAAACAATTAAAAGGATAAAGTCAAAAACAAATTAAATAAAAAGTAAAAACAATAAAGAAGCAACCAGATGAAAGAGTTATAAATGGTTTATGGAAATAATTTAAAAAAATAATTTAAAACAAAAAAAATGAAACAAAAAGTAAAAAAATTAGAAAAAAAAGGTTTAAATAAAAAAAAAAACAAAAAAAAACAACAGAGATAAAAAGGGAAAAATGGTTTATTTCATTACGGGGAGGGGCTTGGTTTGGGTGTAGTTGAATGATGGATAACATCAAATTGAGATGCCTCTTTAACAGTGATCACTTGACCATCAGAAAGCTTGGTAAGTATTTCTCCTCCACTGGACCATGTAGACCTCTTCCCAAGCTTTGATTTAGCATAGTTAAGTAACTGAAGTCTAGGCTTTGTCAGTGACTCAAATAAAGACACCACTACCTTGCAAACTCTTCTTTTCTCTAAGAATAAACTGCTGCATTCTTGGACTACAAAATTCCACAACAAGTGGGCGAGATTTCAAACCTGAGCCTTGTTTTCCAATCCTTCTAACAGAAACTATGTCATTCTTAGTCAAAGGAATACCAGGAAATTTAGCACTGCAAGATTCAAGAAATTTGCTTTCAGAAGCTTCTGGATAAGGGTTTTCTTTGAAACCAAATAGGATCAGCTGATTTGAAATTTTCATTTGGTCAAACTGATAGCTCAGACGATTCACATTGAGTTGAATTGGCTTCAGAGATTTTTGCAGCTCTGACAAACCTGAGTCAAGCAAATGAAGAGATGATTCAAGCTTTGACATCCTCAAATCATATTGTTTTAGTGATTTTTCCACAAGCACATCAAAATCCATTTTAAGACTAGTATATACCTCGTGTTTAATAATTTCCATGTTGTTAGCATCAAAAGCAGCAGGTAGATGACTAGAGGCAAGTTTTTTAACAGAGGCCTCAACCAAAGAACCAACCTCATTAGACAGTACCTCACTGACAACTTCTGCCATAGTAGATTTAAGGTTTTGGTCATTAATTGAATCTGCAATTAGCTTCTGCGTGTTCTTAAGGGTGTTAATGTGTGAGGTGAGCATAGTAATCTGCTCATTAATAGATTCAGCTCCATTTTATTGGATGGAGCAGTCTGATCTCATCTCTCTGTGACTAGGTGGTCTATAGCTCCTTTTAGAGTTGTCACCCATGATGTAGGCTAAAGTGAACTCCAAACTAGGCTAATCAAGCTACAAGCCAACAGCAAAACCCCCCAGGGCCCGGGCGGCAGGCATTGTAAACTATGTCCTGAGGCCGTATGTTGGGGCCGTAGGGATGCTCGTATAAACTTCAGAGAGGGTTCATTTGGATGGAAATTAAAAGTTGTAGTTCATTTTCTCAGAGTGAAAAAAGATCGGAGGGTAACTAGCCCTCTCGCCCTCCACGCCTTTGGGTTTATCGGATGGATAAGTCCATCCGATAAAATTTGAGGTGACCATTGTGTTAAAAATAGTACAACCATCAGATATAAAAGCTCCGGGGTCGACATAACCCTCCAGGGCCCAGGGACAGGCGTTGTAAGTTATACTCTGGGGATATATATATGGTTCTTATAGAAGGGATACTCATACAAACTTCAGAGAGGGCTCATTTGATTGAAAATAGAAAGTTCTAGTTCACTTTCAAAGATTCAAAAGATACCGAAGGTTAATTAGGTTAACTAGCAAGGATTGCACGCTATGCCCCGGGGGCATATAAGGTTGCTATGAAAGGGGGGGGGCTCGTAAATACTTCGGAGGAGGCTCATTTGATTGAAAGTTCTAGTACCTTTTTTAGGAGCTAATAGTGATCGAAGGGAAACTAGCCCCCCCCACGTTCTCGTTTCCCCAAATGAATTCAATCGAAATTTTCAGATAGCCATTTTGTTCAAAAGAGTCCGAAAATCAAACGATAAGATGAGGGAGGCTTAAGCCCCCTATGCCTTCTGTAGACAC